>NC_048298.1:93852750-93857102 GCF_013100865.1 Trachemys scripta elegans
TGGGGGGGGGGGCTGTCAGGGGGGGGGAAGTGGTTAGGTGGAGGGTGAGAGTCCCAGGGTTCTGTCTGGGTGTGGGGGTGTGGATAAGGGTTGGGGCAGTCAGGGGACAAGAGGCAGGGAGGCTTAGATAGGAGTGGAGTCCTGGGGGGCAGTTAGGGGCAGGGGTCCCAGGAGAGGGCAGTCAGGGGACAAGGAACGGGGGGAGGGTTGGGGGTTCTGGGGGGGCGGGAAGTGGGAGGGGCAGGGGCGGGGTTCCTCCCGTCCTCTTTTTTGCTTGCTGAAATATGGTAACCCTATGCACCTCCCTCTCTGCTATTCCAGTCCTAGACTACCACACACAGCTCTGCCAGTATCCTGTACTCTTAACCTGCAGCACCCCTTGTTCTCCGACTCCTGGGACCTCCCATACTCTGATTATTCCAATCCACTTCATTCCTGCCCTACAGCATACCCTGTTCCTCTAGCACCAGGAAACAGTGAAGCAGGCCATTTGTACATGGTCATAGGCGTGCGCAGCACATTTCATTAGAGTGTGCACCCAGGGAGCCCTGTGCTGCCCCCATCCACTCCCTCCTACTTCCCACCCCCTGGCTACCTCCCTCAGAACCCCCAACCCCCCTGCTCCTTGTCCCCTGACTACCCCCTCCTGGGACCCCTGCCCCTAACTGCCCCCCAGGACCCCACCCCCTATCTAAGCCTCCCTGCTCCTTGTCCCCTGACTGCCCCCCTAGGACCCTACCCCCTACCTGTCCCCTGACTGCCCCGACCCTTATCCACACCCCTGCCCCCAGACAGACCCCCGGGACTCCCACGCCTATCCAACCACTCCCTGCCCCGACAGGACCCCCAGAACTCCTGACCCATACAACCCCCTCTGTTCCCTACCTGCCCCAACCCCTCTCTACACCCCTGCCTCCTGACAGGCCCCCCGCCCCAGAACTCCTGACTCATCCAACCCCCCCAGCTCCTTGTCCCCTGACCACCCCCTCCAGAGACCCCCCCCACCCTAACTGCCGCCTATCCAACCACTCCCTGCCCCCTGACAGGACCCCCAGAACTCCCGACCCATACAACCCCCTCTGTTCCCTGCCTGCCCCAACCCCTCTCCACACCCCTGCCTCCTGACAGGCCCCCCCACAGAACTCCTGACTCATCCAACCCCCCCAGCTCCTTGTCCCCTTACCACCCCCTCCAGAGACCCCCCCACCCTAACTGCCCCCCCAGGACCCTCCTTGCTCCCTGTCCCCTGACTCCCCTAACCCCTATCCACCCCCTGCCCCTGACAAACCCCAGGACTCCCATACCCCATCCAACCCCCACTTCTCCCTGACTGCCCCCTCCAGAGACCACCCCGGGATTCCACCCCCTATCCAACCCACCCTGCTCCCTGTCCCCTCCCCTTATCCAACCTCCCCGGCCCTGGACTCCTTACCATGAGGCTTCTAGCAGCATGTTTGGCTCTGCGCAGAGCCAGACACGCTGTCCCGTGGGAGCGGGCAGCCCTGCCCCTCAGAATGCTGCCCGCGCGGCGGCATGGCTCCGGATGAGCAGGGAGCGTGTCTGCCTCCCCACAGAGCCAAACACTGCCCCGCGGGAGTTTGCAGCCCTGGCCCCCAGAGCACTGCGCGCGCGGTGGCATGGCTCCAGGGGAGGGGGAGGGGGAGTGGGAGGGGGAGGGGAGGAGCCGGCGGCTTGCTGTGCTCGGCCGGGCGCTCCGGCCCGGGCGCTCCAGCCCGGGAGCGCGGACCCCACGGCTTGCCGCGCTGGGAGAGTGGGGCCATTTGCCCACCCCTGCATTAGGGTGTGCCTGGGCACACCTGGCACACCCCATGCGCACGCCTATGTACATGGTACTACCGATGTGGCCAATGGAAGGCTAGTTTATGACAAGTACACTCATTACAGTGTTGCCTTAAGGAGTTGAACCCAGGATTCTGTAGGTGAAATACCCACACACTCATTCCGTGCATCACTGCACCCTCCCAGAAGCATGTCATTGTAATAACATTTCCCTTAAGCCTTCTCGGGATTTAAAACATCGTATGCTCTGGTGGGGAAAAAAAGAAACATTATTAGCATATTTTTCACGGAATCGGAGTGCTTTTTCATCTCCATTACTGAGAAATATAGTAATCTCTGCTCTTCATAAATACAGTCTTTGAGAGCTTTTGTTCAAATATTTGCCGCTTAAGAAAACTTGATGTAGTGGGATAGGGCAAAGGGATGCGTAGGAGAGAGGGAAAGGAAATATTAAGGAGATTTTAATATAGACATTAAATGGCAAAAAAAGAAAAGAAAAAAGAAAACTAACAAAACAGACAGCCTTGTGCTTCTATTAACCCAAACTCCCAATTATATCTTTTTCTTCCGATAATGTAGCTCCTTTCCTCTTGTTCCCTTCCCCCTTTCAGCTATAGCCCTACGCTGCACATCTATTTTCTTCTGATAATCACAAGGGCTTTCTTTAAAGCATCCATTATTTTTTTAAAATAAATTGCGCGTTTTAATTTGGTGGTTATAAAAGTGAAAGATTAATAGCAATGCCTACTGAACAAGCTTCCCACACACTGCTCTGTCAATGCACCTCACTTCTGACTCGCAAGCGCCCCCTACTATTCCAACCCTGGGCTCCCACAAAGCTCTGCCACTGAACCATGATCCTGACTTGCAGCAGCCCTTGCTGTCCCAGCATTCATTCTCCATACGGATCTATCATAGTCGTGGCTTGCAACACCCTCCAGGATTCCAGCACTAGGTCAATTTCATCTTTGGTTTTATTTTGGAAGTCTATATACCAGAGATGCTGTACCTCAGGTGGGCTGTCTCCTGCCAGACAGGATGCTGGATCTGACTTGTAAAGTTGTGAAACCGTTGGAGATTTCCTTGTATGGGGTTTTAAGCAATACCATAATATTGAACAATCACCATACATTCCTCATTCCCTATCCACACCATTGACTTAAACTGGCGATGACAACTCATCCCCAGCGTCATTTGAAAGACAACCCTGAGAAACTGAATGAACTTCTGGTCTTTTAGTTAGTGAAGGGGTGATATCCGATCACTGGCAGCAGGAAATGGGGTCTGAAGGAGAAATTCCCATAAAACAGATTATTGTCTGTTTCTCAGAACAAAACTGGATGCTCTTCCATTTCAAGCCTCTAGAAAAACATTGTTTGGCTCAAAGATAAAGCTCTTTCTTCTCATTTGTTTATGCTGAATTTTCCCCCGCCCCTCTTTTAAATTATTTCTTGTTGGTCTGTTAACAGGTAAGATAAATCCTTTATCAAATGTAAAACAAAACCATTCGTTAGAACTTGCAATGGGCTAGGCTGTGAACATCACTCCCAGCCAAACACTCTCATTTACTTTCGTGAGGCTATTCAGGTGAGTAACTGCTCCTCAGTGGATTTAGAGTCTGGTACAATGAAAGCTGATTTACTGGTCCAATTGTCTCCAGCTGTTTATTTAGATTTATCAACAAAATACTGCTAAAGTTGAAAGCTTGTTTCAGTGGAGTCCAGCTAATGCTCAGAACACAATGGACCAGATTCTGGTTTCCTTTACACACGGATAAATCTAGATCAACTCTTTTGAAGTCAAAGGTTATAAACCAGTATAAAGCTAGTATAAATGAGAGGAGGATTAGGCCAAATACTATTGGTTTTTACAAAAACATTACACCTTTAAAATGTCCTATTAAAAGCCTGAATATGAACAGTTAATAGAGCCAATCAGTTCTCTACTGCCCCTGACTCTCACTCTATTTCCACCTCCCACGCAATCTTACTTTGCCTGTTGTTTTGTTCTGTAATCACAATGTGCTGTTGGATTTACACTGCTGACTTCATGTCTTGTTTATTAAATGTGCAGTAGAGATTTTTGAAAGGAATACAGTCCCTGGGTACATCAAGCTATGTCAGACTTCGATAGGTTTTCTCATTGTGGGATACGTTGGTGGAGCGGAAGAATTTTCTTGTGGTTAGGATTGGAATGATTGATCTGTTTGGTGTGATGAAATGTGTTGATTCCAGCTGTGATGAAATGTGTTGATTGCAGTGGTAAGGTTTTTGTAGGTGTATGTAGCACTTTTAACTATGTTGTGTAGCAACTAACATAAGCTTTTATTTAAAAAAAAAAGAAGTGAGTACTGCAGTATATGTTAGAACTTTAGCATATTAAAAAATGGATCCCTTGAACAGTGGCGTAGCCAGCTTCTCGGTGCAAGGGGAGCAACCATAAAAAAGGCGCCTCCCCTTGGCTCCTCCTCTGGCCACGCCCCTCCTTAGCTCCTCCTTCGGCCGCTCCACGCCCCCCTCGTTGGCTCCTCCGGCCACGCTGCGCCCCCCCCC
>NC_048298.1:94162071-94314649 GCF_013100865.1 Trachemys scripta elegans
GCCCCTAATTAATTTTCTTCTCTGAACTCTCACCAGTTAGTTAATACCTTGCTGGTAATGAGGTCTCAAAAAGTGAATTCACTATTCCAGATGTGGGCACACCATAATCATATGGAGGGACTCTATTATCTCCCTGATTTGAGGCCTCTGTGTATGCCAACATTTTTTTTAAAAGTATCTCATATTGCAAATGCCCATCTGATGTGCTGTCCCCTATTGCCCCTCAACTTCTTTCAACATTACTGCTTCCTCTATTTTCCCTTTCCACTTCATATTTATATTTCAGGTGACTTCCCCGTCACCTCCCCTGCGGCCTCTGCCCTATGTATTAGCTACATTTTCTAAGTCATTTTCTCTCTATACTTGTTTCCCTCGGGGCACCTGATCCAACAACAAACAAACAAAAACCCTGTACCCAAGAAAACTTGCCTCTCAAAATTTAGGTAGGTAGGTGAATACTGGGGCTTTCCCCCCCTGCATTAAACTCAACTCCTTGGAAGCATTCCCCCCCGGTGCTCAGGAAGCTCTTTTTATAGTGTGACATGACTTTCCTCATTGGATCTTCAGCACCAAGTCTTGCTTAAATACCTGCTCAATTATCTGACCCTTTATACCTGCAGGAGAGCTGAGTCAGTTATGGGTGTTGAGCACTTGAAAAAAATCTTTCCATAGCCCTCTGCTACTGCTGCTCAGATAGGACCTTCATACTTTACTATGTCGCCCTTATAGCATTTCCTTATCCTCACTGGTGGTGTGTGCAACTCACTTTAGTATCATCTGAAAATTTCATTAGTGTTCTGTTTACTTCCTTTTACATAGGAGGTGGACTTTAAAAGCAGTTGGGAGGTAGACAGATTTGCACAAGCCCTGCTTCAGCTAGAGCAGTGGTTCCCAAACTTTAACAACCTGTGAACCCTTTTCACTAAAATAACAAGTCTCGCGAACCCCCTCCTAAAAATGAATATTTCCAGGGATTTTCTCCTTTACCTGAGTATAAATTATAAAAAGCAGTGATTTTGGAAATATAAAATTTGTTTTGATGACATGCTTATTACACACTATTTATTATTAATTATTATTTATCATTACAGTATTTTTATTACATTATGAAAATGGCAACACTCTTCCAAGATCTCACTTTTGTAGCTTGTATCACTTTGAATAAGCTTCTTATAAGACAAGGGTCCTATGTTTCATCAAGGAGTATCAGATGTGAAACAGCATAAAGGTATTTAAGAAGCCAACTCAAACAGTTCCTTCTACATAAGCATTCAGGTCTTGCGCAGTCCAGGCAAACAACGCACGTTACAACAAAGCTTAAGCTTGTTCTTCATAATAATTTTAAAAACAACACTAGCTGCCTATTTAATTTTAAAAACAGCAAAAAATATCCACTTCCCTTTCCATTTCTTGTAAGGAGTCTTGAAGTTTAAATCTCCTCAGTGTGATAGATGTGCTTGCTTTGATCTGCTTAGCTCTTGGAAGTCCAGGGGCTTCAAGCTACTGGCCCCATGCTGCCCGGGATCCCTAGGGACAGCTCTGTCCGCCATTAGGGAATTTTTTCTCGAGAAGCCCGCAACACGGTTCTTCAATTCCCTCTTCAGGAAGACATCAATGCCTTCTTGTCTTCATGGTGTCACATTTGCGGGGAGATGGTCCCCCTTGAGAATTCCTCTTTTCTCCCCTTCCGCACCCTGCCCTTTTTCTCACATAAACACTCCCCTGTGGCTGAGGAGGGCTGCATGCCTCAAGACCTCGCACGGGCAGTCTCTAGCGACCTGGCCATGCGCACCCTTTCCCCTTGGGATTGAGCATGCTGTTCCCCATTGCTTTCAGACCCCACCAGCCAGTGGAGCTAGTTCCTGAGCCCAGCCTCTTAAACCCCCCTGTGTTAATTGTCTGTCCCCCTGTCCCCCACACACACATTCTCTTAACACAGTCAGTTCTTTCATGTTGCAGGGATGTAGCGATGGGGGAGCTGGGCCTCCAGGGAAAGGATCCTCTCATGACACTGCATTCTTAAGGTGAGGTGGGGGTGGGGGAAGGAGGCTGTCACCAGTTTCTGAGGAGATGGGAGAGTTTGGGCTGGGCTGATGGCTCTAGTGAATATGTGCCTGCAGTTAATGATACAAACTGTATTTGTATCTCCTTCTCCGTGCAGTGCCGCTTCTAAATTGGCCATGAAATGTATTAACTTTCTGACAGAGCAAATTATGAATGCATTCCTGGTGAAAGGTGATGGATTGACAGCCTTAGAGAATTAGGGACATTTAGCTGCAGATCAGGTACAGCACATGAATGCAATAAAATCTTCCCCACATATCATCTCCCCTGCTCTACCCAAAACCTGGAAAAGATACAACCTCAAAGGCTGAGAGGGAAGTGAAGTCTCTCTGGCCTATTCAATCCTGGGCCTCTTTGTTTGTATTCCAGTAGCATCTAGAGGCTGCAACCAAGATCAGAGCCCACGGTATTAGGTGCTGTATGCAGGCATAATAAAAGACAGCCCTTTCCCTGATTTCATGACTGGGGTGTGGGCCCTCTGACCTAGTGGTAGAGCAGGAGTCTGGTCAGCTACCAGGAGGTCAGTTCAAGGCAAGCCAGACAGCAAAAACCAAGAGTCAGGTGTCAGGGTCAGATTATCAGGAGACGGTATTACAGGGAAAGCAGTCCTAAACAGGGAGATCCCCACCTCATGGACCACGTCTTGTTCCTGAGCTGGGTTTCTATAGAAGTTGTGAACCAATCTGAGCCCCTAGCATTCTGCCAGTTGGAGTCCAGGACTGGAGTCCTTTGTCAGGGTTCAGTTTCAGTTCTAGCAACTGTTAGCAGGGCAATGGGTAGCAGGTTGGAATTTACTCGTGACTTATCACCCTGTGGACCATGGTGCAAGGACACACACACACACACACACACACACACATACCGCCATCCCTGGTAGTGAAGCACTTCTGATCTAGACCAGTGGCTCTCAACCTGTGGTCTATGGACACCTGGGGGTCTTCAGACTATGTCTAAGGAGTCCATAAAAGGCTTAGACTGACAACTGACTGAACAGAATTCAGCTATATAGACAGACAATAGATTTCTAAAGGGGTCCACACCTCCATTCAAAGTTTTTTAGGGGTTCGCACATGAAAAAAGGTTGAGAACCACTGATCTAGACAAGACAGTCAAAGGATGGGTGCTATAGCACCTAGACAGAGTGCTCAGAATTATGATTGGCATATGTTATTTCTACAGGTTTTTATATTGTTGATGTACAGGTTTTGTTTGTGGTACATGTATGGTTTCAGCTGAAACTTCCAGCCGGGAGATGTGGTTCATTTGGTGTAGACCAGAGGTTCTCAAACTGTGGTCTGCGAGCTCCGTTCAAGTGATCCGCAGATAGTTCCCTCTAAGGTGCACACCTGAGTGGCCTCACATGAGAGAATGAAGGGCCACCCACCTAATTAGTGGAGCCGCACAGCTGTGGCTCCATTAATTAGGTGCCTGGACCCTGGAGAAGATGCACATGTAAGGTGAGGTGGTGGCCTTGGGGTGAATAGGGAGTAGGTGGGAGGGGGCAGTGGGGTGAGAAGAGGGGGAATTTGGGACATGCGGGGCTGCTGTGGCCAGAGAAGGAGGCAACTTTCCCCAGCTCCAGGGCTGCGGCTGCCAGGGAGAAATGGCCCTCCTTCCCAGCTTCAGCTCTGTGGCTGCTGTGGCAGGGGAGAGAACCCCCTTTTTCCCAGCCCCCGTTCGGGGGCTGCTGCAGCAGGGGAGAGAGGGCACATCCATCACATTAAAAAGGTAAGGCTACTGATATTAAAATATGAGTTGTGTGCTTTTATTTATAGAACAAAAAAAGTTAATTATTATTAAGGTTTTTTTATATATATATAGCACTTTTATCCAAAGCGCTTTACAATAATTAGCTAACGGTACAAACAAGTGGTCCGCTGAGACCCTCAGCAATTTTCAAATGGTCCGCGGAAAAAAAAGAGAACCACTGGTGTAGACATTTGCCTATTAAGAAATTGACTGAGGCCCACCAGCTCATTCCATACAGATTTGGATTCACTCCAGTGGCCTCGATGTAAAAATGCTCCATAAGTCACAATCCAGTCTCCATTTTTCGAGTCATCCACTGCCCACTTCACAATGTATGTATTCATTCATTAATGACTGATAAGAACTGTAGCACAGTACCCGTTAAACAGTTTTGTGACAAGCTGGGTTATATGCTGGAAACAGAACTCCCACTGCCCACCATTAAGGCATTGTGAGTGAGAGATATCTATCTGTCTAATAGCAGCTAGTGGAATTCCACTTCCCTCCTAAAGAAATGTCACCTTTGAAATTCAGAAGAGATTCTTTTATTTTGCTTTTATGGCAGTAGAGAGGCTTTCCACTCCTTTCCTCTCGGCTGCTATTGCTCAGTAGAGATTTCAGCCTCTTACCCTTTTCCCCCCTTCCCACAGGGGAGGGCAACGCCAGCTGGGTCTGTCTGTGTGAACACAGGCTATGTCTTGCTACTGATGGCAGAGCTCTCTGTGCACCAGTCTGGGGCTGGCAGGAGTCAGCTTGCATTGTTTCCAGCCCATCTCTTCCCAGCAGGGCTCTCTGAGGAGAGAGGATTGCCGGAGGAACTGGGGAATTTATGGGAGAGAGTGTAGTTATTAAAGTAGATGACAGATCAAGTCTTTTCTTTTAAAGTGTTGTCCCCTGAAGGGTTTTTGTCCTCAAGACTAAATAGTTTAATTTTTAAGGGCCCTTTTCCTTTCTTTACTTCAGTTCTCATTTGCTGTTTGTGTGTGCACAGAGAGGGACGGGGGGGGTGTCTTATGTTTTTCTAAATTTGTAAATTTAATGCTCATAAAAGGTCCTCACACCTGTTATAGCCAGTGCTATAGCACAGGCAGCTGCTATGCAAACTTCCTCCACATACACCCCTGCCACTGCACCTCTGTCTTTCTGTCCTGCATCACTCTCTGCTCTCTCCATGCTAGAGGGCTACACAGTTGTGCCTTGGTCCTGATCTGCAGCACCCTGTGCTATTCCAGTATTTTGGGGTTTTCAGAAATGGACTAGCCAGGTATAGCACTAAAGAGCTTGCTGCCCTGCTAAAGGCAGAGAATAGCTGAGGTAGTAGTAATTTCGCTGAGTCAAAACAGTTGCGAAGTTACCAGGGGCATTTTACCCATCATTTGATCAGCTACAAAGGCAGATATCCTAGTGTCCAGTCTTCTACTGCAAAAATCCGTTTTCTGGTCTCTGGAAGTGCAGCCCTTCTGGTGTCTGGCCTGATTCTTTAACCTGTCCCTCTCCTAGACCAGGCTCTGGGTTACACTACCCCATGTATCAACTGTGCTTATCCAGCAGGTCCAACAGGATTCAGCAGCTGGATTTCTTCCTTCAGGGACTGTGACCAATGGTGAATACAGTGACCAAGCTGCCTTCTTAAACCAAAGTATTGTTTTAGCAGTAGGAACAAAGCATTCAGAGAAAGAAAAGATTTTCAAACAACAAGCAGTCTATGTGTCTATCTTAACTAAAGGCTTACCATCCCCTGATGGTAACCTGGGCAGGCCTAACTTCTTCAGACACCGCCAGCGGGGTGTCTTGTGTCTCAGCCTGGTTACCCCAAACAACTCCCTCTTTCTTTCACACCCCTTTTACACCCAGCAATAGTTATTTTGATCTCTTGCTTTCCCCAGGTCTTTTCCTGCCCTGGCATTGTATCTTAACAAACCCCAAGTGTTTGCAGATAAGTGGTTTATCTTGAGTCAGTTTTTCTTTTCCTGCTTGTTTTTCCCAACAGTTCCAGCAAAGAAACAAGCAACAGGGCTTGGACATTGTTTGGATGAGTGGGAAGAAGCAGAAAGAGAGAAGATGATGGTATTGTATCTTCAGCAGTGAGGGAAGGTTGAAGAAGAGAAGGCTTTGGAAGGGAAATAAAGAGCTTGTTTTTGTTATGTTGAGCTTGATCTGAAGGTGAGTTACACAGGATGGTATTACAGAGCAACCGTCAGATACATGGGACTGGATGGAGGGAACAGGTCAGATCTGGAGATGTAAATCCATGTGCCATGCACATGGAGATGGTAAGGAGTCTGTGCTAACTCAGAGGAGGTCACCCAAGGATAATGTGAGGAGGGAGGAGATTAAGGACAGAGGCCTACTGGACATCAGGACAGAGGGAGAGAGAAGGTACTCAGGTACCATTACAAGGGGCATGGTATAAAAACCTAGACAGACAGGACAGGAGCAGGAGCTGCCCAAGGAGGTGTTAGAGCAATTGGAGAGGGAGAAGAACCAAGAAAGGACTAAATTCACAGAAGCTGAAGGTGGAGAGTGTTGCAAGTAGATCAGTGTGACCTACAGTACTGGAGGCTGCAGACAGATCAAGAAGAATGAGGAAAGAATAGCGGTCCCGAGACTTGGCCAGGGACCTTGATAAGAGTGGATTTGGTGGACTGGACAAGGCAGAAGCCAGACTGACAGGGAGTCAGAAGAGAGGAAGTCAATTCAGCAGCTGTGAAGAGGTGTAAAGAATAGTAAATATGGCAGGCGACCAGCTTGGCTAAACAGTGAAATCCTTGCTGATCTTAAACGCAAAAAAGAAGCTTACAAGAAGTGGCAGATTGGACAAATGACCAGGGAGGAGTATAAAAATATTGCTCAGGCATGCAGGGGTGAAATCAGGAAGGCCAAATCACACTTGGAGTTGCAGCTAGCAAGAGATGTTAAGAGTAACAAGAAGGGTTTCTTCAGGTATGTTAGCAACAAGAAGAAAGTCAAGGAAAGTGTGGGCCCCTTACTGAATGAGGGAGGCAACCTAGTGACCGAGGATGTGGAAAAAGCTAATGTACTCAATGATTTTTTTGCCTCTGTCTTCACGAACAAGGTCAGCTCCCAGACTGCTGCACTGGGCAGCACAATATGGGGAGAAGGTGACCAGCCCTCTGTGGAGAAAGAAGTGGTTCGGGACTATTTAGAAAAACTGGACGTGCACAAGTCCATGGGGCCGGATGCGAGGGTGCTAAAGGAGTTGGCGGATGAGATTGCAGAGCCATTAGCCATTATTTTTGAAAACTCATGGCGATCGGGGGAGGTCCCAGATGACTGGAAAAAGGCTAATGTAGTACCCATCTTTAAAAAAGTGAAGAAGGAGGATCCGGGGAACTACAGGCCAGTCAGTCTCACCTCAGTCCCTGGAAAAATCATGGAGCAGGTCCTCAAGGAATCAATTCTGAAACACTTAGAGGAGAGGAAAGTGATCAGGAACAGTCAGCATGGATTCACCAAGGGGAAGTCGTGCCTGACTAACCTAAGTGCCTTCTATGATGAGATAACTGGCTCTGTGGATGAGGGGAAAGCAGTGGATGTGTTATTCCTTGATTTTAGCAAAGCTTTTGATACGGTCTCCCACAGTATTCTTGCCGCCAAGTTAAAGAAGTATGGGCTGGATGAATGGACAGTAAGGTGGATAGAAAGCTGGCTAGATCATCGGGCTCAACGGGTAGTGATCAATGGCTCCATGTCTAGTCGGCAGCCGGTTTGAAGCGGAGTGCCCCAAGGGTCGGTCCTGGGGCCTGTTTTGTTTAATATCTTTATTAATTATCTGGAGGATGGTGTGGACTGCACTCTCAGCAAGTTTGCAGCTGACACTAAACTAGGAGGCGTGGTAGATACAGTAGAGGGTACGGATCGGATACAGAGGGACCTAGACAAATTAGAGGATTGGGCCAAAAAAAACCTGATGAGGTTCAACAAGGACAAGTGCAGAGTCCTGCACTTAGGACGGAAGAATCCCATGCACTGCTACAGACTAGGGACCGAATGGCTAGGTAACAGTTCTGCAGAAAAGGACCTAGGGGTCACAGTGGACAAGAAGCTGGATATGAGTCAACAGTGTGCTCTTGTTGCCACGAAGGCTAATGGCATTTTGGGCTGTATAAGTAGGGGCATTGCCAGCAGACTGAGGAACGTGATCGTTCCCCTTTATTCGACATTGGTGAGGCCTCATCTGGAGTACTGTGTCCAGTTTTGGGCCCCACACTACAAGAAGGATGTGGAAAAATCGGAAAGAGTCCAGCGGAGGGCAACAAAAATGATTAGGGGGCTGGAGCACATGACTTATGAGGAGAGGCTGAGGGAATTAGGATTATTTAGTCTGCAGAAGAGAAGAATGAGGGAGGATTTGATAGCAGCCTTCAACTACCTGAAGGGGGGTTCCAAAGAGGATGGAGCTCGGCTGTTCTCAGTGGTGGCAGGTGACAGAACAAGGAGCAATGGTCTCAAGTTGCAGTGGGGGAGGTCCAGGTTGGATATTAGGAAACACTATTTCACTAGGAGGGTGGTGAAGCACTGGAATGCATTACCTAGGGAGGTGGTGGAGTCTCCTTCCTTGGAGGTTTTTAAGGCCCGGCTTGACAAAGCCCTGGCTGGGATGATTTAGTTGGGAATTGGTCCTGCTTTGAGCAGGGAGTTGGACTAGATGACCTCTTGAGGTCCCTTCCAACCCTGATATTCTATGATTCTATGTGTGACAATGCGGTTCTGGCGGAACCCAACTGAGAGTGCCAACTCAGGACAAATTGCTCAAATAGGGCAGTTACAGCCCAAGGCTGGGGTTTTTTCCACCTCTAAGGCAAACCAAACCAGCCAGACTAGGAGGACTTCGGTTTCACCCCACTGGCTAACCGCAAGTCTCACAAGCAATCTCCTTAGACACTCCAGTTTCCCAGTACTCCCACCAGTGCCACTCGTTATGGGGACAAATGGTTATGAAAACCAATACCCCAATAAAAGAAAAAGGTTCTCCTGATCCCAAAGGACCAAGCCCCAGACCCAGGTCAATATACAAATCAGGTCTTACCCACAAATCACGCTGCTGCCAATCCTTTAGAATCTAAAATCTAAAGGTTTATTCATAAAAGGAAAAAGATAGAGATGACAGTTAGAATTGGTTAAATGGAATCAATTACATACAGTAATGGCAAAGTTCTTGGTTCAGGCTTGCAGCAGTGATGGAATAAACTGCAGGTTCAAATCAGGTCTCTGGAATACATCCCCAGCTGGGATGGGTCCTCAGTCCTTTGTTCAGAGCTTCAGTTTGTAGCAAAGTTCCTCCAGAGGTAAGAAGCAGGATTGAAGACAAGATGGAGATGAGGCATCAGCCTTATATAGTCTTTTCCAGGTGTAAGAACACCTCTTTGTTCTTACTGTGGAAAATTACAGCAAAATGGAGTCTGGAGTCACATGGGCCAGCTCCTGCATACTTTGCTGAGTTACAAGGCGTATCTGCCTTTTCTCAATGGGTCCATTGTATAGCTGATGGTCCTTAATGGGCCATCAAGCAGGCTAGGCAGAGCTAATCTCAGCTTGTCTGGGACGTTACCCAGAAGCATTACATAAGTTTGCCATACAGACAGTATAGAGCCAATATTCATAACTTCAACTACAAAACTGATCCACACATATAGATAGCATGATCATAACCAGTAAACCATAGCCTTGTCCTAGACACCCCATTTGACCCCCTTTATACAAGATTTGGGTGCCACTACAGGACCTTGGTTGCAACAATGATCTATACGGTCCCAGTTTATGTCAATAACGTCACACTATGGTTCTATGATTCTAAAGGAGTTAAGAAGGGAAGAGAAGAAAGGAGATGGGATGCTGGCTGGAGAGCAGGTGGGCTTAAGAGTAGTTTTGAAGATGGGGTTATTCTAAAGCATGCTTATATGCTGAGGAGAAGAAGCCAGGAGAAAGGGAGAGGGAGGGGTTGTATCAGAGGCAAAATAGGTCTGTAGTTGGAAGGGAATGGGGTTATGGGGTCAGGTGAACAGGCTGGAGGTAAAGAGTGAGCATCATCAGAGTCAGATGCTGGGGTAAAGGGCAAAAGAGTATTCAAGGATGGGAGGGGAGAAGAAGAGGAGACAGTGGAAGAAGCTTATGCCAGAACCGATCACTCCTTGAAGGACAGAGAGCGCCTATGAAATATGCATACAAGGTTGCTGGGTGTCAGAGGGAATATTTTTCCAGAACCTTGAAGGAAATTGGACAAATATACTTTAAACAGATTCTGTTCCTGGTCACCTGTGTTTTAGATGTCTGAGCAAGGTTTGTTAGATAATGTCAGACAGAAACAGTGAATGGATTATTTATTTTCCTGCAGGGAAAAGACTCAACTCCCTGAGTGTGTCCATTAAAAAGGGACAAGAGAGACTCAGCAGTCCCGTGCCAGTGGCTGTGGAGTTTAGGAATGAAACCCTCCTGTTGCTTTAGATCACATCAGTCAGTATTTGGGAGAAGGATGGTCTGGAGTTTAAAGAATCAGAATGGGTGTCAAGAAATCTGGGTTTTATTCCTGGCTATGCCACAGACTCCTTGTGTGACCTTGGAAAAGTCACATAATTTCTTTGTGACTCAGTTTCCCTATCTGTACGATGGGACTAATGATCCCTACCTGCCTCAGAAAGGTGTTCTGAAGCTAAGCTACTTAATATTTGTGAAGCACTTTGATATTCTTTGATGGAAGGTGGTATATTAATTATCAATTAATCTCAGTCCTTCATGGTGAGATAAAACTGAAAGAACATAGGGAATTTGCAGGCAAAAATCAGGGACATTTAAGTCTAGCCAGGATCTTCTGAAATAAAATTGCTGCATCCTGGGATGCAAACATAGTATTTGCCACTTTGTACCCCTTTCTTTTGTCTCAAGAGGAAAAGAAACTGGGAGAGAGCCTGGAGAATGCATTTTCCTGCTCCCTTCTCCACCCCACAAGAGAAGTGAACATACAGTAGCCTACTTTAAAACATGCAGTTTCTCTATAGGGGGAGATGCAACCAATTGGGCTGAGACATGGGAGCCCTATGAAGTAGGGTAACCAGGTGTCCCGATTTTATAGGGACAGTCCCGATATTTGGGGCTTTTTCTTATATAGGCACCTATTACCCCCCACCTTCTGTTCCGATTTCTCACATTTGCTATCTGGTCATTCTACTATGAAGCAATCAGAGATCTCCTGCCCAGAGCCAGGAGGTGGCGGGCATAACAGTAGCCACTAGAGGCTGTAGAAACTGACCCTAGTCATGTAACATGAACCAGATCATGTGACTGAAACCAGGCACTAAAGTCCTGTTTCCTCACTAGCATTCCTAGGAGATAGGGTGGCCAGGTATCTGTTTTTTTACCAGAAATTCCAGTCGAAAAGGAGACCTGACAGTGTCTGGTCTGATCTACTGATCGGACACCTGAATTCCGGCTACTGTGGATGGGGGAGGAAGGGAGGCGCCGGGTCATCACTCATGCCAGCCCCTACTCAGCGAGGGCCACTTCCTACATGTGTTGGGTGGCTGCAGCTCCCAGCCCCAGCTCTTCAGGCAAGTCCCTCCTGACCCAGGCAGAGTTGGGGAGAGGGGAAAAGCAGCAAGCGATGGGGGGAGGAGTGGAACGAATGGGGCGGGGCCTTGGGGAAAGAGGTGGGATCTCGGGGGTGATAGAGGCAGGCAGGGCCAGCATTAGTGAAAATGGCACCCTGGGTGAACTTATATTTTGGTGACACCACCCCCCCATCACTCCTGGCCTCCACAAGCTCCTTGGGCTTCCCCTACCCCCATTACCTCTGGGCCCCGCTGCCTCCCCCAGTGTTTAATTTGTATTAAAAGAGATGCCAGAGCTCAGACCCGGCACAAATTAGGTACTGGCAGGGCGGCCTGATACTGGCGGGTAGGGTGACCAGGTGTCCAGTTTTCGACAGAAACACCCGGTCAAAAAATGACCATGGCAGCTCCAGTCAGCACCGGCAATGGGGCCGTTAAAAGTCCCGTCGGCAGTGCTGCCCGGCTAAGGCAGGCTAGTCCCTACCTGTTCCGACACCATGCTGCGCCTTGGAAGTGGCCAGCAGGTCTGGCTCCTAGGTGGGGGAGCTTCGTGCGCTGCTCCCTTCCTGAGCACCAGCGCCGCACTCCCATTGGCCAGGAACCGGGAGGGAGGTGCCTGTGGGCGAGAGCCGCGTGGAGCCACTTGCGCGCCTCCGCCTAGGAGCCGGACCTGCTGCTGGCCGCTTCCAGGATGCAGCACAGTCCGTGGTGCCAGGACAGGCAGGAAGCCTGCCTTAGCACCCCAGCTGCACCACTGACTGGGAGCCACCGGAGGCAAACCCATGCCCCAACCTCCCTGCCCCAGCCTGAGCCTCCCCCCCACACACAAATCCAGAGCCTCCTCCTGCACCCCAAACCCCTCATCCCCAGCCCCACCCCAGAGCCCTCACCCCTCCCGCACCCCAACCCCTTGCCCCAGCCCAGAGTCCCCTCCCACACCCTGTACCTCTCATCCCCGGTCCCACCCCAGAGCCAGCACTCCCAGCCCAGAGCCTCACCCTGTCCCACAGTCCAACCCCCTATCTGGTGCTGGTTGGATGCACAGCTCTGAAGGCAATGCCACTGCTAGCAGCAGTACACAAGTCAGGGTGGCATCGTATATGGTGTATTGCCACCCTGACTTCTGTGCTGCTGTTGTGGCTTGTGGTGCCTGATGCTCAGCATGGGGCTCAAGGTGGACTTTGCCCTGTCACACGGGGGCTCCATTTTGCGAGAGCTCACGGCCCTCCTGCAGCCCTCTGGCAACTCCTGGCTCACCAGGGCACCATTTCAGATTTTGGGAGGAAACTTTAACCATGATTCCAAGGACTACTTAGGCACCTGAAAACTCTAGGGTTTTTGCAGATAATAACTTAGGAATTTGCTGACAGTTGCTCTCTAAAGAAAAAAAATATGTACAAACTCCAATTAAAGCTACGTTTAAAGTTTATATGTAAATTTAAAACAATCAGGAGATAATACAGCAAGATATTTCCAATCCCAAAGCTTGAGGTATCAATTCTGGAGCTTTAACAGATATTAGAAACACATGTTTGATACTTTGTACACTATATTTAGTAGAGATAAATAAAATCTGCTTACTTTCTCTAGCAGACACACTCTGTGTTACTGCCATTATCTACTCTATTTTAGGCAATTGTTTTTCAATAAAAAACATAATTTTAACATATGTGATTAAGGTTTTTTTCTCTTTTATTCAGAAAGGGAGTTTATTTTTCTAATTATTTTGACATTTAAGTTTACTGATCACAATCATGTATGTGACTCACTAACATTTGACTCCATCATTGCTATTAGTATCATAGTTGGAACTGCATTTGTTTTACAGATATAACTAAAAATACAATTTGAAAATAAGCAACCTTCATCTGCCCAGTGTCTAAAGTTATGTGTTTAGCTAATGTTTTTTAAACTGGCACTGCTAAGGTTAGTACAAGCTAAAGTTACATTTGATTGTACCACTTTAAATAATGAATGACAAAGCACAATATGATAATAAAAGTAATAATTATAATTACTTCGGCCAGGCCAGGTTAGGTATTTTAGAACTCACTACTCAAAGAACTAAATTTAAGCATAGGAGAGAAATAAAATTATGAAATGCATAGACCAGTCAAAAAACTAAAATAACAACACTTTGAAAGAATAAAATTACAGAGAATATATGTGTATTGCAGGAAGTACCAACAAGTAACAACAACAGAAAAAAGGACATAGGGGTTACAGTGGATGAGAAGCTGGATATGAGTCGACAGTGTGCCCTTGTTGCCAAGAAGGCTAACGGCACTTTGGGCTGTATAAGTAGGGGCATTGCCAGCAGATCGAGGGACGTGATCATTCCCCTCTATTCAACATTGGTGAGGCCTCATCTGGAGTACTGTGTCCAGTTTTGGGCCCCACACTACAAGAAGGATGTGGAAAAATTGGAAAGAGTCCAGCGGAGGGCAACAAAAATGATTAGGGGGCTGGAGCACATGACTTATGAGGAGATGCTGAGGGAACTGCGATTGTTTAGTCTGAGAAGAGAAGAATGAGGGGGGATTTGATAGCTGCTTTCAACTACCTGAAAGGGGGTTCCAAAGAGGATGGATCTAGACTGTTCTCAGTGGTACCAGATGACAGAACAAGGAGTAATGTTCTCAAGTTGCAGTGGGGGAGGTTTAGGTTGGATATTAAGAAAAACTTTTTCACTAGGAGGGTGATGAAGCACTGGAATGCGTTACCTAGGGAGGTGGTGGAATCTCCTTCCTTAGAGGTTTTTAAGGTCAGGCTTGACAAAGCCCTGGCTGGGATGATTTAGTTGGGGATTGGTCCTGCTTTGAGCAGGGGGTTGGACTAGATGACCTCCTGAGGTCCCTTCCAACCCTAATATTCTATGATTCTATGAAAAATAATATAAGTATGTGTTGAGGGGTGAGTGTGAAAGAGACAGAATGTGTGAGCTGGGGGAGTGTGTGAGAGACCGTGCATTGCCCCTTTAAGAGAGCAGCACTCACCACTCTGAAGGAAAGCTCCTTCAGACACAGCAACAGCTCTGTCCCACTCTTGATGAGCCCTGTCCCCCCACCACACCCTGCTCTGTGGAGATCGGGTACATGGGGGGAGGCAGGGGATACCCTGTTATCAGTGCCCCTCCTATTTCTCCCCCTCCCCCATACATAAAATAGGAAGCTCCCACGAGCAGCTGGCCGGGGTGGCTCCAAAGCAGGGGGCAGGAGCCACAGGGCTGCAGACACCAGCAGAGCAGCAGGGGGAGGGGCACCCCTACTCTGGAGGTGCCCCGTTTATAATATAGGGTTGCCATATTTGACAAATAAAAAAAGAGGACCCTCCATGGGGCCCTGCCCCCGCCCATTTCCCACCCCAGCCCCGCCCCAACTCTGCCCTAACTCCGCCCCCTCCTCCCTCCCACTCCCAGCCATGCGAAAAGGGCTGCCCGAGCGCTACCGGCTTCACAGTTTGCCGGGCAGCCCCCAGACCCTGCGCCCCCGGCTGGCGCTTCCCCAGCACAGCTGGAGCCCGGGAGGGGAAGCGCCCAGCCGGGGGCGCAGGGTCTGGAGGCTGCCCGGCAAACCGTGAAGCTGGTAGCGCTTGGGCTTTGGGCAGCCCCTATGCCTCCGGACTCTGCGCTCTCGGCTGGGCACTTCCCCTCCCGGGCTCCGGCAGCGCAGGGTCCGGAGGCATGGGGGCTACCCGAAGCCCGTAGTGCTCGGCTTGTAAACAGAGCCGAAGAGTCAGGGGAGGAGCAGAGCCGCCATTTTCCCGGACATGTTCGGCTTTTTGGCAATTCCCCCCGGACGGGGGTTTGATTGCCAAAAAGCTGGACATGTCCGGGAAAAACCGGATGTATGATAACCCTATATAACAGCGCCCTGGGCTTTTGCCCAGTGTGCCCATGCCTAAGGCTGCCCTGGGGGCATGGGTGATTCCGGCATTCCTGCTGAAGTATCCGTTTTTTAAATATTACAAAGTTGGCAACCCTACTAGGAGACATTATTACAGAAGGGATAGTACTGAGATTGGAGTACAATGTGCCTTATGGGCTAACCAGCACAGCACTGGTCTACAGCATGCCAGGCTCTGGCTGGCAGTAAGCTCCCTCAATCAGGCTGGCACTGAATTGAATCCAAGGGAAATTGGGACCTTTTCTACTACACCATCATGTCAGAAAGGTGCTAAGTCATTATTGTCATGGTTGGCTTTGAGTTGTACAGTCTGTCTAAGGGACCCCAGTACTTAAAGACCAAACCAGCCCTAGCTCACGATTCTCTCCTCTATGGAGGGCTAATTCTGGCCTCTAACCTGGCTACAGCCAGGGTGAACTCAGGAGGTTTGTGAATGCAATGGAAACCTGACAGCCCTGAAGCTTTGCATTCAATCGGAGCTTGACATTTTAAGTTCCCCTCGACTACCTGGGAACAAAGAGACCAGAAATATTCAGATCTACAGTGCTCTCCTTGATGTGCAGTGAAATAAAAGGAAGCATGAAAAGTCCTCTGCAGGGGTGCATGCTTGAGTGTGTGTGTGTGTGTTTTTTGTTCCAACATTAATGCCTATTGTGGGAATGGATAGAAAAGGATTAACGATGGCTATGATGAGCCAGCACTTTGTTTAAATCCGATCTCCGATCTAATCTTCTATTGACTGAGAAACATCACATAGGGACGTCTTGGAGGAATTAACACAAATCCTTTTAAAACTCTTCAGTGACATCCCACCCCCCCTTCATCCCCCTGCGCCTGTTGATGCTCTATTTGTAGCAGAGGACTTGGCCAGGGAGCATCATGGGTAATCAATTAAGATGCAAACTTTTACCATTTGAGATGCATTATGCTGGTCCCACTGACAGATCCTTAAACACAAACTAGATCTATCGCATTGTAAATGAATTCAAAAGAGGAAGATTAAAGAGGCAGAGATGCACAGTCTCAACACAATTCAACAAAAAATAAAAGCAAGCAGGAAGCAATGAAAAAAGAGGCAAACTCATTTGTAGCTAAACTTTACTCGTAGGCCTGCAGTTCCTCCCAAGGACTGGGTTGGGAGATAGGAGTTTGTGCTTGCATGAGCTAGAGTTTAGCCTAGGGGTCGGCAACCTTTCAGAAGTGGTGTGCCGAGTCTTCATTTATTCACTCTAATGTAAGGTTTTGCGTACCGGTAATACATTTTAACGTTTTTAGAAGGTCTCTTTCTATAAGTCTATAATATATAACTAAACTATTGTTGTATGTAAAGTAAATAAGGTTTTAAAAATGTTTAAGAAGCTTCATTTAAAATTAAATTAAAATGCAGAGTCCCCCGGACCAGTGGCCAGGACCTGGGTAGTGTGAGTGCCACT
This sequence comes from Trachemys scripta elegans, assembly GCF_013100865.1. Classification (NCBI taxonomy): domain Eukaryota; kingdom Metazoa; phylum Chordata; order Testudines; family Emydidae; genus Trachemys; species Trachemys scripta. The sequence continues at coordinate 94,178,788 of NC_048298.1, forward strand.
GAAAATCAGCTCACGTGCCGCCTTCGGCACGCGTGCCATAGGTTGCCTACCCCTGTTTTAGCCTTAAATTGAAACAATTATGTCAATTTGGGGTGGGGTGAAGGCATTAAGACTTATCTACACATCTGTTGATTTTTACTTTGGGGCAGTTCCCTTTAAAATTTGTTTCCTTCATTTTCACTCTCCCAGAAAGAAATGCCGCAAGACAGGATGAATTAAACACAGTTGCATCTTTTTAGCATTTGGCATCTTTCTGGGGGCTCGAAGCACTTTACAGATGCTACACCACTGAGTCAAGGGATAACCACTAAAGTACTACCCTCTAGGGGTGAACTGCACATCCATTCTCCATATGCCAATGCACCTCACATTCCATTCCACTGTACTCACTCCATTCTTCGAGGAGATGGGCTGACCTCCATCTGAACTCAGCTCACACAGGCTTTGAAGCAGGTATCAAACCCATTCACAGAGGTGAAAGTAAAGCATTGATAGCAATAGGTGCAGTTCTAGTAATTCATGGAATTTCTCCAATAATGGCAATTTCCCCCCCCCCCCCATCTCCTTGTTTTTGTTCTCAGTACCTCTTTTCTCTCCTGCTGGGCAAAGGTGAGACCCACCTAGCACTCTGGCAAAAGGCTACAGGCGTGGGGGAAGATAATAATACAGGAAGAAATTTTTAAATGATTCACATTCTTTTCTTTACCCTCTCTAACACTGGCCTTAACTTCAGTTTTAAGAGTTTTGTATTTTTGATGTCAATAAGTTGGAGGAACAAAAGTTTTGGTTGAAAAAGAAAATTAATTTGGCTCTGAAATCTGTGTTGTAGCTCAGCTGAGGCGCAGTAAGAGATATGTAGCCAACCACTGCTGCTCAGTAAGCGAGAGACCATCAATCAGACTCAAGGTTTCCACATGGCTGTATGGCAGAATATCTATTAGAGTGCTGGGCCAGCCTCCGGGGCATTCCCAAATTCAGGAACAGGGAATCAAGTGTCACCTTCTAGGGCATATTGAAATGCAAAGCATGGGACTCAAGGGCCAGACCCTAAAGCATTTCCAAGCTGAGGGAGTGACAATCAGTTCTACAGCTATGTCTTCACAGCAATGAGAGGTGTGATTGCAGCCTGGCTTGGCATATCCATACTAGCTATAATCTAACTAGCTCACTAAAAATTGCAGTGAACACATGGTGGCGTAGGCTGTACAAGCCCACCTGGAACCCTGGATACATACTCCCATTCCTAGCCCACGCTGAAGAGTCTTCTGTGCTATTTTTAGCCATGCTAGCTAAATTAAAGCTAGCTCAGGTATGTGTACACAAGCTGCAAATAACACCTCTCATTGCAGTGTAGATCTACCTTCAGTCTCCTTCATGGCACTGCAGTGGGCTGACCTCAATGGTACCCCCTCCCTGCCCTTTCGGGAGCAGCCGAAGATCTATCCCTATATCTGTATACATAAAGTTGGCATCTGCTAAAATACGTCTGTCATGTCTCACTTCCTTAGCTCTCACTATAAAAAGCACGAGTAACAATGGCTCATCTGCTGAGAAACTGCACTAAATATACAACTGCTAGAAACATACGTGGCCCCATTCCTTAAACTGAAATTGTCATGTAAGCCCCACCGGTGGGCTCCTCCATGTGTCACAGTCTAGAGCAGTTGAGGCACCAGAGGGAAAGGAGATCACTGGATTCAGTCACTTCCCATCTGTCTGCACACAGAGAGCTGGTTAAGGAGCATTTCCAGCAGAGACAAGAGACAGACGCACGAATGGGGGAATAAGAACATGCTTTGGATTCTTTAGTGGTTATAGTTTGATTTGAGTTTAATTTTAATAGTGGGATTAATTAGATGCTTATGAAACAGGCGGACTGTCAGCACTGACAAGACCCTGTCAGAGGGCAGGAAAATACTGTTCAAGCTTTCCTTCCGCTGCCAACACCCCTCACTCCTGATCCATGGCAACCGCTGCTATTCCACCCTTGGGCCGTCATGCAGCTTTGCTGTTACACTTCAATCCTGCTCTGCAGCGCCCCCCACTATTCCAGGCCTGGGGGCCTACAGGGGTCAGCCAAGGAGCCTCAAAACTCAATGCTGAACTGTCATTCCAATCTTGGCTCCCCATCCAGCTCTGCTTAATACACTTCTATACCAATGCGCAGCAACCCTGATTTTTACAGTTCTCAATACACACTCTTAGAAAGCTTCTAAAGGCGGACTCAACACATCACCTGGAGTCACCCATTACCTGAAGCATTAAGGAGTGCAACACATGCAGAGTAACATAACAACAAGTGCTCCGCCTGTTTGCTGTCCAGGTTCGACAGTAGGGCAGATATAGCGGGGAAATCACTCTCATCACCACTACCATGTAGTGAGTTCTTGGGACAAACCCTCCAAAAAGAACACTGAGCAAAATCAACTAAACTTGGCAGCTTTCAGTTGTGAAATTATTTTCATTTTCCCCCTTCATGTGATAAGTAAATATTCCTACACTATGTTTCGGCGGATTTTTTTTTTAAATCAAAACATTTTTATTGAGTTCTTAGCTATTTCCCATGCAAATCTTTTGCACAAAGCACTAACTGCTTCATCAAACAGCTACAGCTTAAACATTTGGGAGAAGATTTAAGTAGTTTGCAAGCCTCCAAACTAAACAAAATGATCAAAACAGGCCTGAAATATTGTTCTGCATCTAATCCACTTTGGCAAGCTCAATAGTCATTACAAAGAATGGTAGATTCATGCAGCCTCCAGGCGTTTGAACAAAGTATAAACTGATGCATATAATATAATGGCAAATACTTTACTTAACTAGACTCCAATCCAAATATCAGCTCTTATTCCCCACAACTACCATCTTGCATCCCCTTCCATAGTAGTCCAGTGTTGCTACCTTCACTCATGGTCAGTAATACCGTACTCCATGTGTGGTCCCATGGAAGTTACAGAGGCTGCTTATGGACTAAGGTTCAAACAAATATTTCTGTTTTTAATAAAATATTCAAAAATCATTTTTTTTCCTATATTTTTGGAATCTTTTGAAATTTTAGGAAAATGCCCACTTTTTCATATTTTTTTACTCCTCCCCCTCCATTTGCTCCGTCCTCCCATTTATTCAGTGGAAAAAAAGAAAAATGAGTAAAAAAACAAAAAAGAGCCCGAGAGAAAGTGACTTGCATGCCTAAATTTTCCAACAATTGCAAAACATTTTTTTTCAAAAATACTGACAAAAAATTGTTCAGAATTTCTTAAAGATAAAACATTTTGTCAAACAGGTTTTAGGTTTTTTAAAGGCCATTTTAGATGAAATCCTATTTTTCAACAACAAAACCTCACCATCAATAAAATTTCAACCAACTCTATTAAATGTGTTCTTACATTCTTTGCTTAATCGAAGACTTGGGTGTGAATTCAGGTGGAGATTGTCAATTTAGGAGCACAAGTCCACTGACTTTCCCTTAAGGACTTTTGAAAATTGTGTCTACCATCCACTTGTTCTCTGCAACAATACTGGCTGAATTGTGGGGATCAGTGAATGAGTTCGGTTAAAATGGGAGCAATTCTCTGGCTTCCAGCCAGGATATTAGAGGACCCCTGCAACCTTGAAAGAAACATCCCCAGGAAAACACAAAAGCAAAACATTTCAAAATAAAACTGTATTAAAGTCAAATGACAACCTTGAAATACATCAGAACTCTATCCTGCTGGCACACAACAACATCCAGAGTGAAGAGCTCTGTTTTCTGTCAGAACATTCTGAGCTAGGGAGCTCAATCTCCACCTGCAGCTAGGTTCATTTCCATTTCAAAAACAAGTCTCAGTTTTTTTGGGGGGGGGTGTTTTGTTTTAAAGGATGCCATCTTTCTCCTCTCAAACCCTCCAATCACCACCGAAAACTGGAGAGACGAGAAATTATTGTAGGATACAATTTTGTACCAGTCTGAGTCCAAATATGTAGACTGATAGTTACACAGACACATGAATGCATGAGACATAAAGCTGGACACAAACATACACATGCGTAGAAGCTAGTGATGTATCCATTTAGTTTCCTTCTTTTTTATAGATGTGTCTCCTGTTAGTCGTCTGTCACAGCCTGATGAAAGCAGGTGTGTAAGAAGTATTTCAATGCTACTGAGGCTTGTTTGTATTACATTAAGGCATCTGCTGGTTTAAAAAATGATGTTCCATGCTGGTTTGGATCTATCATTCCCCTCAGTATGCAGGACTTTTCTCCGTTTTTGAGACCTGGCTGGCTACGTAGCTTAGTGACTGATCTTAAGAAACTATCCTAAAAATTCAAAATGTTAGAGAAATTTAATTTGCGTTTTTTAAAAAAACAAAACAAAAAGTAGGCCACTGGTTTCACCAAGGCTGGGAATAATGCCAGCCACACATAAACTCACACACACGTATGTATTACACTGAGATGTTCACTCAACTGTCTTGATATGCCTGTTTCTAACTTAATTTTGAACAGAAAGTGCTTTAAATCGAACGGCTTCTATTCCAGATTGTGCTGCTGTGACTGGGTAATTACTTTTCCTTCAAAAATGTTAAGAGCACTTTGTAATGCAGAGAATAATGGATGGTCTGCAGCAAGACACAAGTAAATAAATCCATAAAAAGCTCCCCCCACCCTTCCTTCCTCTTTCTTGCCATGTCACCTCCCAATCCTTGTTTTGAGTCTTCCCCTTCCTCGCTCCTATCTTCCTCTACATGTCTGAAAAAGAACCTTAGTCTAGATTCAATTTCAACCATCCCAGCTGCCAGCCAGTTCAAGGATAGCACTAGTAGATGACAACTGATGCCCTGACAAGACTAGAAAAGCCACGTTCAAAAAGTTGTTAGTTAAAATATCAAGGCTTGTTGACATAAAAAGAAATGGGAAACATAAATAATAGCGCATTGAGTTGCTAAATGCAAAATCTAAATAAAGATAAAATCCAACAATTCCTCTCTCTTGCTGAGAGTCAAGCATCAGTAAAAATGTTTTAAACACTAGGGTAAATAGGGTTTAACACCTTTAAAAATGTTTGAGCAGATCATTTTCAAACCGAGGCTCCCTGCTAGCATCCACCATGAACCAACTAACCCATTTGTAAGCACAACCTTTTTTCTAGTCTAGACATGGCCTCAGAGTCATGGGAGAACTGCTGAAGCAGCTCGCTGAGTCTACTGAAGAAGCCTGCTGACTAGAAAAATCATCCATCCTGAATTAAATCTTCCAACACAGACTTCTGTTTACTAGGGGGTCTATCAATTCTCTCCTCTGTATGCAAATGTAACTCCCACTTAATTTAATAGAGGTTGCTCTAGCAGATCCATGGGAGAATAGACTGTATTCTCAAATGTTGATTGCAAAAGGATTCTGAGTGAAAGTCAGTTTGGATAGGTTTCTAGTTCATGAATCTTTCATTATACAAACTGAGCAGAGGGTATGTTTGTATGGTGGGCCTGCCCTCGCTATAAATAAATATATAAATAAAAACTACACCACACCACAGCTGCTAGCCAACCAGGCCATTTCTCACAAAGCCATTCTTAATCAGAGCTTTGGAAGTTTAAAAATTTGAACTGGTTGGAAAATGCCAATTTTTCATGGAATTTTTTTTAATTTGTTGTAAATGTCTGATGAAAATGTATCTGGTTTTTCAATTGAAATAAAAAATGAAACATTTAATTACTGAAAACAGTAAAAGTTAAAAAGAAAAATATTTTGGTAAAAGTTTTCCGTTTTCAAAAATCAAAAATTGAGTATTTTTACCAAAAAGTGGACATTTTTACTGAAAAGTTTCCAGATTTTGGTTTCTAGGATTTTTTGTTTGCTTTTGTTTTGTTTTGTTTTTTACTGAGAAACCAAAAATTTCAACCAAAATGAATTTTTTGTGCAAAAAAATTTGTTTTAGTTGAAATACCATTTTTATTAAAAAAAAAAAAAAAAACCTTTGGATGAAAAATTGTGAACAAGCTCTATTGAAAATGCAGTTGTGAATTTCTCAGGGTTAATCCGCTCTGCTACTCATAGATTGTGGGCCAGATTTAACCCTGCTGTATATTAAAGTTTAACTTAATTATACTAAGGATATTGAGGCATTTTCTTTATGTTTACATTTTTACTGCTGCTTGACGCTCAGCAAGAGAGAAGAGATGGATTTTATCTTTGTTTAGATTTTGCATTTAGCTACTCACTGCTCTATTATTAATAATGTTTCATTCGTATTTCTTTCCTGTTTCTTTTTATTTCAATAAGCCTTGCTATTTTAGACAACACCCCTTTATCCTTCTACATGCAGGGCTGGAACCGGATGACAAGAATTTACATATATTGAGGCTTTTCAGTAGGGTGACCATTTTTTCCCAAAGGGAAAAAGGGACACCACAGAGAACTGGCCTGAGGCCCCTCACCTCCGCAGGGCCCCGAGCCCCCCCGCCTCCTGCCCTGCATGGGGCTGGCCCAAGGCCCCCCTCTTCTCCTTGCGTGCTAGTCTGTCCCTAGCCCCCCTGCAGCCTGCCCACATGGGCCCAACCTGAAACCGCCCTCTCCCCTCCTGCACATGGGGCCAGCCCGAGGCCCTCCTCTGCCACCCACCCACACGGGGCTGGCATTGCCACTCATCCCCCTTCCCCTCGCATTTTCCTCCATGCCTCACTAGGGGGTCATACCCCACGTTTTTGGCAAAACTGCATTCGTCCTGTTTGCTCTTGCCAACTAATCATCCGTTGGGAAGAGCAATTTACGTGACAAATGCCCAGTTTTGCCAAAAAGGTCAGGACAACCGGGACAGGGCTTAAAAATGGGACTGTCCTGGCCAAAACGGGATGTATGGTCACCCTACTTTTCAGGAAGTTCATTGCTGCTCTTACATCATTCCACTGCCACAACACATTTAAAAAGTAAGTATAAAACCTCTCAGAATCCAGCTAAGTCTGATAATTCAGCACCTCAGACTATCCAGGGATGCAGGCTCTTCAGCATTCACAAGTGTGGGGCTTTGAGTGGAAGTGGCTTTTCTGATTTTCCACAAACACCCACACTCCCTCCTCCCCTAGGTTTACCCAAGAGAACATCTTATTTACAGTTCTATCTATGTAACTCACAGGTCAGTGTGAGTGATGCATCCCCCTCTGTGCCTGATTCACAGAGGATGTGTCTGAAACAGCCCCCAGCTATAGAGCCTACTCCTTTAGCTCAAGATGTCGAGACTCCAGTGTCGAGCTGTGGAGATCCCTGGTTCACTTTCTGGTCTGTTGGTCATGATGGCTGCTGTCACATAAGTAGGGTGACCAGATGTCCTGATTTTATAGGGACAGTCCCGATATTTGGGGCTTTTTCTTATGTAGGTGCCTATTACCCCCCCACTCCCTGTCCTGATTTTTCACACTTCTATCTGGTCACCCTACACATAAGTGGTGATTTGCCCTGATTTCAGGCAACAGTGGGCAGCCATTGGTAGAGCTGCACTGCTGCAATCCATGTAGGTGAGATAAGCAGCTGTGACATGCAGGGGTTCAGCTTCCCTCCGGATTGAAGCAGAGGCAGGCTCTGCTGGCTCCAATAGTGACTATCTATGTTGGGAGTCTTCACTGGTGGCTGATATAATTGTCATAACACTCAACTTTCAAACTTGCCAGTGTGGGAGACCTGCCACCAAAATGTGTATTTTATACTGACAGAGTATAAATATTCTAACTATAAAACCTTTTTGAAAGAACGTTTTCTCACAGTGTGAATTAAATCAATCAGGTTCTTTTTAACGGAAAACTGGAAAAACTAATTCTTGTATCATGCAACTGCAAGGGTACCTGTAGTGTCTAGCAATTGGATAATATCCCTTTAAATAGTTTGGGAGCCCTCTAGTGGACTCCCTGCCCTTTATGACACAGGCCATCACAACTCTGGCTGACTGTGTGAGGAAAATGGACTTGTTTGATAGCTCAGTCGAGGACTGGGCAACTCATATCAAGCGACTGGAACAGTATCGGTAGCTAATGATATCAGCGATGAGAAAAAGATGGCAGATTTACTGAGTGTAATGGGTGCAAAAACCTGTAACTTGCTGCACCGCCTAATAACTATTAAATCAGCAGACAAAACATTTGCTGAGCTAGTGGAAATTCTAGAAAAATCACCTCTCCCCAAAACCACTGGTGATTGCAGAATGTCTCCACTTTTATAGAGAAACTCAAGAAGAAAAAGAAACAATATTGAATATGTGGCTGGGTTAAGAACATTAACAGAGCTTTGCCAATTTGGAGACAGTTTACACGATTCAGTAAGGGACTGGTTAGTGTGTGGTATGCAGAATAAAGTAACCCAAAAATGGTTGGGTTGAGGCTCATTTGACCCTAAAAAGTGCACTAGCAATTAGATGGCTATGACAGATCCAGAGAGTTGTAACAGCATCATGAAATCTGTGCAACAAATACACTGGCAGGGAAGGAGTCAAGGCAGACAGCACAACTTGGCAAAGACTGTGTGATTTCATTGTGGGAAACAGTCTCTCAATGCAAATGATTGTAGGTTCCAAGACAAACCCTGTAGAAACTGTAATAAATTAGGACACACACATAAAATGTGCAGGTCAGTCCAAAAAGCAAAACCATCACTTTCTAAGGCCAATACCAGCAGATTTTCAGATTCATCAACTTCCAGAAGACAACATCGACTCTTCTGAGAATGCTGTAGCCTCTTTACAACTGTTTAATTAACAAGAAATAAACAAAGTATTACTTGGATTCCTTTACAAGTGGCAGAAGTGAGACATAAAATGGAGCTTGAGAGGATCTGCTGTTTCTGTAATTTCACAGCAGGATTATCAGAGAGTATTTAAAAAGGTGAAGTTGCAGAAAATCTCAATGCTTCTAAAAAACCATATACAGGGAAACCTTGCTCCTATGGGGAATTTTACAGTAAAGCCAACAGCATATGTAAACAGCACATGTTCAACCTCTAAGTTGTGAAATGAGTGGGTCATGCATTACTTGATAGAGAATGGCTGAGCAAGATCTGGAACAAAAGACCACACAGAAAAAAACTTTTGCCCGAAATATCAGGTTTTTCAAAGTTCTTCCAAAAGCTTGCAACAAAACCATGAATTGGTCATCCAGGCAACTGCTGAAGCAGTGAAATGGTAAGATTTGCCACCAAACAGTCCACAAAGCATTCAGACTGTTAGTGTCGAAAAAGTGTGTTTAGATCATGTTATTGCCCATTATACTGCTGAAGAATCAAGTACTGCAGAAAAACAAGGTGGCTGAATGCTCTCTGACTTTAAAACCTCTTATAGGGATACTAAAGACCTAGATGAAGAGAAGAGTATTGCATTCTTTTGAGACGAATTGGACACTCTAAGGACCCACAATAAAAAGCTTCAAGGTAAGTTGGTAGAAAAGAACAAGGATCTGAAGACAATAGAGGTGGACTTAGAACTGCAAGAGAGAGCTCCAGAAGTTAAGATTGCAAAAAAGACAGCAGTTCTGATGGAAGAAGTGTATCCTGCTCAGGGTGAATGTGATGTCATGTCTAGAATGACCTGGTCTACAGTAGAAAATTAGGTCAGTTTAACTACAACAGTCTGGGGTGTAAAAAAATCCAGATGCCTGAGCTGCCTAGTTAAGCCAATCTAAGTCTCCATGTAGACAGTGCTAGGTTGACAGAAGAATTCTTCCATCAGCCTCGCTACTGCCTCTCAGGGAGGTGAATTACCTATACTGACGTCAGAACCCCTCCCATCTGCATAGGTAGTGTCTATACTGAAGCACTACAGCAGCACAGCTGTGGCATTTTAAGTGTAGACAAGCCCTGAAATCTTAGAGCAAAGAACCACAGTCAGTTCCAGATGCAGTTGTGATGCCTATGAGATGTTATCCTGAAAGAAGTAGTAAACCACCTCTCAGCCTTAATTTGTAACATGTTGTGTATTATTCATAGTTGTTATGATACTAATACATTTATAATATTTTGTATTCCCTTTCACAATAAAGAGGGAAGAATATGTAGTGTATGGGAATTGGCTAATAGCCCTTTAAATAACTCCTCTAGTCCACCTCCCCATCTTCTATGGCAGAAGCCACTAGAACCCTGCCCAAGAAGCAGTGTACATCAATACCTAGACCTTATATATTTATACATAATTAATAAACACAGTTATATGGAATCCAGCTGTGCCTGTGTAGCTTCCCATTATTCTTAAAGTTACGTAGAGAGCAAGGACACAACAATACCCATTAGAGTCTTCAGAAGGATTTGAACTATGATCTATTGTTATTTTTGTATTGGCTGTACATTTTATGAAAACGTCACTGAAATGATTTTTAAGTTTGGTCCAAATCTGAGTTGACAAGGCTCCTTTAAAAAAAACAAAAAAACCTAATCCATACTTAAATATCATATTTATGTTCTCTCTCCCATCCCTACCTACTCATATGAGAAACAAAAAACCAACTGTCAGGACTTGTCTGTTAGGTTGTAAGCCCTTTAGGACAGGGACTGTCATGTATTATAGATCTGTGTAATGCCCCGCACAATGGGGCCCTGTAGAAGGGCTCGGCCGAGGCTCGTCCCTCTGCGGGGCTGTGGGGTATCCCACCGGGGTTGTGGGGTATCCCACCGCCTCGCAATAGTTCGCTATGGGCCCAAGCCCTGGGTCAGGGCGGGGCAGCAAACAGTCAGGAGCTCAGGCCCTCAGGCAGGGCTGAGCCAATAGTTCAGTATGATCCCAGGCCCTAGGTCAGGGCCGGGCAGCAAACCCACAGTCAGGAGCTCAGGCTTCTGAGCGTCGGGTGCGAGGGGGAGACTGCCACCCGTGAGTGGGGTGGCAGGGGGGCCGCAAGCCCACCCACTGCACTGCGTCCCAGCCTGGGGCCCTAACAATGGCAGAAGACTCGCTGCTGCGTCAGTGGGGATCTTGACTGCAACACACTGACATTGGTTCTGGCCCTGCTGCGGCCAGGCCAGGGTCGGCTGTCCCTGGGCTATTTCCAGACTCCCCCTCGTAAGGTACCTGAGTTTGGCCGGTGTCCTCGGAGGTTTCCAGCACCATCGGTTCCTTCGGGTAACTAGCGAAGGGTAGGCTCGGCTGCTCCTCAGGGTAGGTGGCAAGGGGTAGGCTCGGCTGCTCCTCGGGGTAGGTGGCGAGGGGTAGGCTCAGCTGCTCCTCGGGGTAGGTGGCGAGGGGTAGGCTTGGCTGGCCCGGCCAGTCCTCGGGTCGACCGCAGCCTCCCAGCGTTTCCCAACCCGGAGCTAGGCCACAGGCATCTGGCCTCTCCAGCGGCTGGCTTTCAAGTGAGCTCTGCAGCGGGGCTTTTCTACTTCCTGTCCTGCGCCATGACCTCCGGGGGGCAGGCGCAGGACCCACTGGCTCCGCCCACGTCGGTGCTAGGGTAGGCTCGTCCCTCTGCGGGGCTGTGGGGTATCCCACCACCTCGCTACAGGCCCCCAGCCTGGATAATATCTCTAGGTGTTACTGCAACATAAATGTTTAATAGTAACAGTAGGCAAGCAAAGTTCAGCTCACAGAATCAAGTCTCTATCCTTCCCTGAAATGAAAATCTCCAGGCCATCTGTAATTGAAAAGGAATCTCATAAGAAAGCATGTTTTCTCACAAGATTTGAATACCTTCAGGTCCCCCATACAGACCTCTGTCTCTTGAGGTTTGGGAGAAATTGTCATCTTCTCTGTGGAATAGCCAGTAGATGGAGAGTTGATGCTCTCTTTGACAGTGAATTATATAATTATTTGTTAGATAATTGAAGGATACTAGAGATCAACAATCCTGACTTCTGTCCTTGGCTTTGGGAGGGGAATGTGGTGTGATGGATTATAGTTATAGATTATAACAGTTATAGATGGATAACCACATCATACATAATCCAAAAGGCAGTGTGTGTCTGAGTGGTTAAGACTTGTGTCTACCACTTAAGGACCTGCCTTCTAGTCTCAGCTCAGCCTGCAGTGATCTTGTTCAACCTCTCTGTAAACTTATTTGTAAAACTGAGGTCAGAGAAGTGGCTCATATCTGACTGTTTTGCTGGGATGGGAATTGTAGGCTTTGGTCAGTCATTAAGGCTGTGGCGTGCATACTCACAGTGCTGGCTGCCCTCAATGTTTTTTTAAAAAAATGCAACGAACAGAACTCTTTTGAACCTGCAAAAACTTTCTGTTGGAGTAGCGTTGATCTACATTTTTCAGACAAAATTTTGTTGTTGTTGTTGAAGTAATGGCCCTTTTTTAAAAAGTATACAATATTTTCCCCACAAAAAGTTGACTTAGAAGTTTTTAGGGTATTTAAAGAAATTATTTTTGACATTTTCGCTTTAATTTTTTTATTGAAAATATCATCAGAAGATTTTTGTTTACAAAGAAATCAGGGTTTCAGTACACAACATTTTGATTTTTGTAAACCAAAAAGTAAAATGATGATTTCTAGAACATTTGTGATGAAAATTTCAAGAAAAAAAAGGCTTGTGAAAAATTTCAGAAGACTGAAGAATAGGTTTGCTTCGAACTTTGTGAAATGAAAACAACTTTAAAATTTTTTTAGAATTCCCTGCCCCCTTTTTTTCCAACCAACTCAAGGTTTGAGGGAAAGGTGACAATTTGAGAAGGGGGTGAGGGAAAGGAGGATCTTAGTTCATCCACCCGTAGTTTAAACACAAAGAATTCTTAAGAAGGCCTCACATAAGCAGAAGAGATGGTGCTCAATCATCCTTTCTCCCTAGTGCAGATATGAAAGCCCTGATTTTCAGAAGCGCTGAGCACCCACAACTCATTTAAAGTTAGATGCCCGGGGCTAAATTTGATTCCATTGTTTGAATTTTTCCATTGACTTCAGTGGGGCTAAGATTTAGCCCGAACTATTTAGCTTCCCTTTCTTTTCCTAAGCAGGGAGAATGCCCTATGTCTCCTTACCCTTGCACTTAAAACCCTGGCAAGTGGGAAGGAAGAGGAGTTCATTGACAATTTTCGAGAGCTGTCTTGATTCATTGGGCTAATGCAACCGAAACACGTGGAGACCTAGGTTAATATTCACATCGGGGGAGAGTCAAATGAGCTTGGTGACCTCAGCTTAGTTCCTAACTCATGCACATTTGTTCACATCAGGAAACCACCAGCCTATTCAGGAAGATTTGCAGTGTCTACTCATCAGATGCCAATAATCAGGGTTCAAGCTGAAGGGAAAGGTCAGGGAGCAATGAAGGCTAGCGAACAGTGATAACTGCAGTTCTGTCACTTGATCTATCCATGGAGAATGCAGAAAGGAAGACGAATGAATCATGTTAAAAGTCTGTCATTTATGTCTTGCCATGGACTGGACTAGCGGAGGATGCTGCAGGCCAGGACTGAGGAATATTGGCAGAGGGAGTGAGAGAAGCTTGTCCAGTGCTTGTTTATATTATACCTGATACTAGCCAGCAATGTTTGCTCCTTGCTTTCATGAGCACCCAAAAGTTCAAAGCACCATATCTAGTTGATGTTCACAGCAAGGGGACATAAGTGGGACATTCCCACAGCTGTGGCCTGGGCATCAGCAAACCAGCCCTTGCCCCAGGTTATTAAAGTGACAGTTCATCACCCTCCTGTTCTTAACACTGAGTTGTGGGGGTGCATGCCAGGTAACTGCTTGAAAACTGGGTTTTCAAAATAGCTTTTTAATTGTCATTAACAGCCCTCCAGAAAATCTCCACTGGCAGCAGCAGAAGCACTGGAAACACTGCAGAACAAGTCCTGCATGCATCGAAAGAGGCCATTCGCTACTGCTTGCCTCCCTGATTAAAGAGCCCACGTGCAGGAGTCACTTGAGGGCCAGCAAAGGTTTTGGGAGTAAAGTGAAAGGACGTTTAAATGGAAACCCAAAAGCAACAAGAAAGCCACACAGATATCCCCGCAGCCATTCTGAATTGACAATAAAAGGCAAGTGTCAGGTTTAATATTTTTCTGCTTTCAAGGTGGGACGCCAGTTTAAGCCAATTTAAGAAAAATATCAGGATGAAATACTGAATGGTCTCCACTAGGTAAGATTTCAGCACTGGAAATGTTCAGCACCCTCTGCATGAACTTGAGCATGGCTGGTTCACACTCACTTTCTTTTCCTTTGCAATGGCAATGATGTTACTTTACCCATGGGCAAATTTTCAAAGGGGGTTCTTTTCTCTGCTTAATTCCCCTCAATGCAAACTTAAAATATACAAATGAATGGGTCTTATTTTCACATTTTTTGATGTGGTTTTGAGGGTCTCATATCTCTGGCTAGAGCCAGAGCATGCAGAGCTATGCAAGCTTCCCCATGCATATCTCTGCAAATTCACCTCAGTTCTGACCAGTACTTCCATTGGCATAGCTATTTCACTCAGGGCCTGAAAAATCCACACCTCTGAGTGATATGGTTAATCCAACCAAACTCCTAGTATAGACAGCACTAGGCCAATGGGAGAATTCTTCTGTCGACCTAGCTACTGCCTCTTGGGGAGGTGGATCACCTAGGCCGATGGGAGAACCTCTCTAAATTTTCCCACCCACGTGCGGAATGAATTTTATTATGTGCACCAATATGGAGGTGATGTGTGACACATCACCTTCATATTGGTGCACATAACAAAATTCGTGTGGTGGGGGTGGGGCCAACAAGTTTGGAGTGTGGGAGGGGGCTCAAGGCTGGGGCAGAGGGTTGGAGTGCAGGGGTGTGAGGGCTCCAGCTTGAGGTGCAGGCTCTGGGGTGGGGCCAGGGATTGTCACAACCCAGTGGCCCCCTCCCTCAGGGGGTCCCCTGGGGAGGCAGATCAGCATTGTATGTTGCTAAAGCTGTTGCAAGCATCGCAAGGCATTTTGGGAAGGGTTAAAAGGTGTGAGTGTGGAGTGGAAAATTCCTTTGCAGGTTGCGAAAGGCTGAAGGGGGACGAAGGGAAAAAAGAATGGGTTAATGCAACGCCTCAGCTCAGTCTGAAGATAAGACACCGGCTCCTGTCCGAGATCACTGCGCTCGAACAGACTCTATGCAGCCAAGAAGCCCGCAGCTGTATCTGGATCTTACCCAATCCCAGCCAACTGTAAAAAAAGAGAAGTAAGCTAAACAAGACTGTAGGGGGATTAGGAAAATGTTGAAGGCCAGCGAGGGGAAAAACAACTGTTTCACATCCCTGAAGCCGGTGTGTTTTGGGAACGCTAAGGAGGCCACAGAAAGCTGGTTTGGACTGCTACAAAGAGCACAGGGGACAGACGTCTCTGAACAAAACGCCCCCCAAAGACCCCAGGACTTAAAACCCTCATAAGAGCTGAAGCAAATCGGAGTTCAACAGCAGACCCCAGACGGCCTGGGCACAGGACAAAACTCTCGCCCACTCTTCCCCCTCTTCTTCTTACATTACACGCAGCCTTGGCCAGCCTTGGATCGTGTGTGTGTGAATATGAAAGTGGGTTAGGGCTAGGGGTGAAAGTAACTGAGGCCACTTACTGGTACGGGGGGGTGGCTCTGGCCCCGGGAAGGGGCAGGGCCTCGGGAGGAAGGGGCAGGGCTGGGGGTCATCATCCCCCAGTCAGCCCTTGCCCCGTGCCGCCTGGGGCTCCTGTGTTGATTTAAAGGGCCTGGAGCTCCAGACGCCACTGCTGCAGAAGCATCCAGAGCCCCGGCCCCTTTTAAATCGCCAGCCCCAGAGCAGCTGCTTCCTTTGCCCCTCCCCCATCAGCGGCCAGGGGGAGCAAAAGGGGCAGGGGTTAAAGCACTGCAGGGTCCTTTGCCGCAGCAGTGCTTTAACATTGCTGTTCCCCCCCCCCCGCCCGCATTGGCGGCCCCGTCGATGGGGGGGGGTGCAGCAACATTAAAGCGCTGCTGCAGCTAAGGACCATCCTTAAAGCGCTGTTTAATGTCCCTGGTCCCTTTTGCCTCCCCTGTTGGCGGCTCTGCCGGTACAGACCCTACCATCAGGGCCGCCGACAGGGGGAAGAGGCAGCACTAAAAGCGCAAATCACTAACCAGGTGGCAACCCAAGCCTACGCCCAAAACAAGTTGCAGATTCCTGAAATACTGTAGTACTTGGAATGGTGAACTCTGAGTTGATGAAGGTGTCATTATGGGAGATAAGGAAGTAATTTAAGAAAAAAAAGTGAAAAGTTCATTCTGCAGAGGCTGGAGGGAATTAAGCAGTTAAACCTTGTAAAAATGTTTAAAAGGAAAAGTGTTATAAAAAGAGAATTCTTGGTTTCTTTGCAGCCATTCTGAAGGGAAAATGGGCCCTTTTCCAAAGGAATGTCTGTAAATAATCCCCCCCCAAACCCCTATCTAATTAAAATATACTAAAAAAAACATAAGGGGGTTCTATTAAAATTAAACTGCCCCAAACGTACAAAGGAAATTTAATCTATATACAGCTATGTAAAAACAGAGCAGTGTAGAAGAAATGTGCATTTTCCCCAGGGCATGTGCAGTCTATATTGTAGAAGGGGTAAAAAAAATGCAAACCTACCATGCTATTTAATTAAAATCTTATAAGGGCTCCAAAGTGAGCCACAATAGGTTGTGTTTTCCTTTTCCAAATCACTGTGCGTTTTGGAAGCAGGAGTTAAAAGTTAAAGGTAATCAGAACTCGGGTAAAAGTTAATTGTGTTCCTTTAAAACAAAGTCTCTAAGCTGCTAATGGCTTTAAATCTAAAAGCAAGCCAAAAAGCGTCTGTATTAATGCAAATTACCTAACTAATAAAGGTAAAAGCCATTAAAACCTGGCCTGCCTATAAAACAAACACAGGAAAATATGGGGGTAATTCCTTTCTTTTGCCTGCAATCAGCAAGGGTTTTTAAAAAAAAAATATATATTTTAAGCAAAAATCTGCCACCCCCAAAGGGGTAAAAACATGTTCTTTTTGTCTTTCAAAAAAATCAGAAAAAGCTAATACCAGCTAAAAAGCAATCCAAAATACCATAAATCTACTGTCACAATAGAAATTGTGTTTTGTGTTCTATATTTTGTCTTGTGTTGTTTGTCTTGTTGCTAGCACTGTTGTGTATCAAATGCTGCAAAAAAACCATCTTCAGGTAGCAAACACCATATTAAAAAAAATTGGTTTTGAAGCAGGAATTATAAATATTGTAAACCTGAAGGTAATTAAAAATAAATTTACAGAACAGATATACAAAAACAAATAAAAACAAAACCATATTGCTATAGCTATAAAATGTACTAAAATGCAAATACTTGCTTTGTCCACCTTAAAACACAAAATGTTTTGGGTAATATCAAAAAACACTCAGGTTTTAATACACTTGCTAAAGCAAAGCAAGAAATCACTGTTTAATATTTATCAATACAAATAAATGCAGTATGTTTCTAGTATAGTAAGGCCAAACCTTTTATTTGGAAAAATTGTTGTTAAAAACGCACATCAACAAGCTCTGAAAACAAAAATATGAAAAGTTAGCCCACTCCTCATATGGCACATAAAATCCTTCTGGCTTCCCCAAACCTCGAGCCAGTGGGCTGGAGAGGGGGGGAAGCTATTGAACACCAGAGGTTGTACCAAGTGGACTCCTCCAAAATGGGTGTGATTGTCCTTGCCTGCTCCAAAGCCCTATAGTAAAAACATTTCACTAAAATTCTCTATGTAAAATAAATTAAATAATAAAACCATGGTACTGTATAATGGGCAATGTGTATGTGTTAATTCCTGGAAAAAAAGTGTTTTAAAAGGATGAAAGTGTTAGCAACCCGCTAGTAAAAAAAATGTAAATGCAATGTAAGTACTGTGTTTACCAATAATCACATTTACTGTTTGCCACAACCAAAAAAGTCTCAGCTTTGCCCAGTTAAGGGAGAAGCTATGTAAACCCGCGAAGCCGTAAAGGCCGCTTTACCTCCCAGTGAGTTTGCCTGGGAGTTCGCCTGCAGAGAGCCCACTGAGCCTTACATCTTGTGGGCTTCTGTGAGTTGCTGCAACAGCTGAGGAAGCTCTTAGAAGGAAGGTAATATGGAAGGTGAGAGTTCAGTTGTTGTAACCTGCACAGGTTGTGCCATGTTTGTCTTTCTTCCACAGGACAGAAACGACTTTGTCTGTACAAAGTGCAAGCTGGTCTCCATATTGGAAGAGAAGGTTCGAGGTCTGGAGCAACAAGTATCGACCCTGCGTTGCATAAGAGAAAATGAAGATTTCCTGGACAGACGTCAGGCTATGCTTCTACAGGCACAACGTTCTGAAGAATCGGAGCAGGTTGCGCAGAAGGTACTGAGGGACGGTGTAGAAAATTGGTAGCATGTGACCTCCAGAAGAAGAAAGAGGAGCATCCATGTACCAGCAATGGAGATACAGGTGAGCAACCGTTTTCATGTTCTCTCCACAGGTACTAATGTGGAGAGTGGACTAGATGATACATGTGAGGGAAGGGAGCAGAAGGAGACTCCACCGATTGGAAGGCATGAGATGCACTGTCCTAGAGATGGGGGTTCCACGACCACCGCTCCCAAAAGAAGGAGGAAGGTGGTGGTGGTCAGGGACTCCCTCCTCAGGGGGACTGAGTCATCTATCTGCTGCCCCGACCGAGAAAACCAAGAGGTTTGCTGCTTGCCAGGAGCTAGGATTCACGATGTAATGGAGAGACTGCCGAGACTCATCAAGCCCTTGGATCGCTACCCTTTCCTGCTTCTCCATCTGGGCACCAATGATACTGCCAAGAATGACCTTGAGCGGATTACTGCAGACTACGTGGCTCTGGGAAGAAGGATAAAGGAGTTTGAGGTGCAAGTGGTGTTCTCGTCCACCCTCCCTGTGCAGGGAAAAGGCCTGGGTAGAGACCGTCGAATTGTGGAAGTCAACGAATGGCTACGGAGGTGGTGTCAGAGAGAAGGCTTTGTATTCTTCGACCATGGGATGGTGTTCCAAGAAGGAGGAGTGCTAGGCAGAGACGGGCTCCACCTAACGAAGAGAGGGAAGAACATCTTCGCAAGCAGGNTGCTAGGCAGAGACGGGCTCCACCTAACGAAGAGAGGGAAGAACATCTTCGCAAGCAGGCTGGCTAACCTAGTGAGGAGAGCTTTAAACTAGGTTCACCAGGGGAAGGAGTCCAAAGCCCTGAGGTAAGTGGAGAAATGGGATACCGGGAGGAAGCACGAGCAGGAGAGTGCAAGAGGGGAGGACTCCCGTCTCAGACTGAGAAAGCGGGATAATCAGCGAGTTATCTAAAGTGCCTATACACAAATGCAAGAAGCCTGGGAAACAAGCAGGGAGAACTGGAAGTCCTGGCACAGTCAAGGAACTATGATGTCATTGGAATAACAGAGACTTGGTGGGATAACTCACATGACTAGAGTACTGTCATGGATGGATATAAACAGTTCAGGAAGGACAGGCAGGGCAGAAAAGGTTGGGGAGTTGCATTGTATGTAAGAGAGGAGTATGACTGCTCAGAGTGCCAGTATGAAACTGCAGAAAAACCTGAAAGTCTCTGAATTAAATTTAGAAGTGTGAGCAACAAGGGTGATGTTGTGGTGGGAGTCTGCTATAGACCACCAAACCAGGGGGATGAGGTGGACGAGGCTTTCTTCTGGTAACTAGCAGAAGTTAGTAGATCACAGGCCCTGGTTCTCATGGGAGACTTTAATCACCCTGATATCTGCTGGGAGAGCAATACAGAGGTGCACAGACAATCCAGGAAGTTTTTGGAAAGTGTAGGGGACAATTCCCTGGTGCAAGTGCTGGAGGAACCAACTAGGGGCAGAGCTCTTCTAGACCTGCTACTCACAAACCGGGAAGAATTAATAGGGGAAGCAAAACTGGATGGGAACCTGGGAGGCAGTGACCATGAGATGGTCGAGTTCAGGATCCGGACACAAGGAAGAAAGGAGAGCAGCAGAATACGGACCCTGAACTTCAGAAAAGCAGACTTTGACTCCCTCAGGGAACTGATGGGCTGGATCCCCTGGGAGAATAACATGAGGGGGAAAGGAGTCCAGGAGAGCTGGCTATATTTTAAAGAATCCTTATTGAGGTTGCAGGAAAAAAACATCCCAATGTGTAGAAAGAACAGTAAATATGGCAGGCGACCAGCTTGGCTTAACAGTGAAATCCTTGCTGACCTTAAATGCAAAAAAGAAGCTTACAAGAAGTAGAAGATTGGACAAATGACCAGGGAGGAGTATAAAAATATTGCTCAGGCATGCAGGTGTGAAATCAGGAAGGCCAAATCACACATGGAGTTGCAGCTAGCAAGAGATGTTAAGAGTAACAAGAAGGGTTTCTTCAGGTATGTTAGCAACAAGAAGAAAGTCAAGGAAAGTGTGGGCCCCTTACTGAATGAGGGAGGCAACCTAGTAACAGAGGATGTGGAAAAAGCTAATGTACTTAATGATTTTTTTGCCTCTGTCTTCACGAACAAGGTCAGCTCCCAGTCTGCTGCACTGGGCAGCACACTAAGGGGAGAAGCTGACCAGCCCTCTGTGGAGAAATAAGTGGTTTGGGACTATTTAGAAAAACTGGACGAGCACAAGTCCATGGGGCAGGATGCACTGCATCTGAGGGTGCTAAAGGAGCTGGCGGATGTGATTGCAGAGCCATTAGCCATTATTTTTGAAAACTCATGGTGATCGGGGGAGGTCCTGGATGACTGGAAAAAGGCTAATGTAGTGCCCATCTTTAAAAAAGGGAAGAAGGAGGATCCGGGGAACTACAGGCCAGTCAGCCTCACCTCAGTCCCTGGAAAAATCATGGAGCGGGTCCTCAAGGAATCAATTCTGAAGAAGTTAGAGGAGAGGAAAGTGATCAAGAACAGTCAGCATGAATTCACCAAGGGCAAGTCATGCCTGACTAACCTAATTGCCTTCTATGAGGAGATAACTGGGTCTGTGGATGAGGGGAAAGCAGTGGATGTGTTATTCCTTGTCTTTAGCAAAGCTTTTGATACAGTCTCCTACAGTATTCTTGCCAGCAAGTTAAAGAAGTATTTGCTGGATGAATGGACTATAAGGTGGATAGAAAGCTGGCTAGATCGTCGGGCTCAATGGGTAGTAATCAACAGCTCCATGTCTAGTTGGCAGCCGGTTTCAAATGGAGTGCCCCAGTGGTTGGTCCTGGGACTGGTTTTGTTCAATATCTTCATTAATGATCTGGAGGATGGCGTGGACTGCACTCTCAGCAAGTTTGCAGATGACACTAAACTCTGAGGAGTGGTAGATACGCTGGAGGGTAGGGATAGGATACAGAGTGACCTAGACAAATTAAAGGATTGGGCCAAAAGAAACCTGATGAGGTTCAACAAGGACAAGTGCAGAGTCCTGCACTTAGGACGGAAGAATCCCATGCACTGTTACAGACTAGGGACCGAATGGCTAGGAAGCAGTTCTGCAGAAAAGGACCTAGGAGTTAGAGTGGACGAGAAGCTGGATATGAGTCAACAGTGTGCCCTTGTTGCCAAGAAGGCTAACGGCATTCTGGGCTGTATAAGTAGGGGCATTGCCAGCATCGAGGGACGTGATCATTCCCCTCTATTCAACATTGGTGAGGCCTCATCTGGAGTACTGTGTCCAATTTTGGGCCCCACACTACAAGAAGGATGTGGAAAAATTGGAAAGAGTCCAGCCAATGGCAACAAAAATGATTAGGGGCCTGGAGCACATGACTTATGAGGAGAGGCTGAGGGAACTGGGATTGTTTAGTCTGCAGAAGAGAAGAATGAGGGGGGATTTGATAACTGCTTTCAACTACCTGAAAGGGGGTTCCAAAGAGGATGGATCTAGACTGTTCTCAGTGGTACCTGATGACAGAACAAGGAGTAATGGTCTCAAGTTGCAGTTGGGGAGGTTTAGGTTGGATATTAGGAAAAAGTTTTTCACTAGGAGGGTGGTGAAGCACTGGAATGGGTTACCTAGGGAGGTGGTGGAATCTCCTTCCTTAGAGGTTTTTAAGGTCAGACTTGACAAAGCCCTGGCTGGGATGATTTAGTTGGGAATTGGTCCTGCTTTGGGCAGGGGGTTGGACTAGATGATCTCCTGAGGTCCCTTCCAACCCTGATATTCTATGATTCTATGAAATTTAAAAAAGGCCAAGCGTAAGGAAATCATCAGTAAAGACATCCAGGAATGGCAAATTAAAAACAAGGTAATGTTGCAAAAGCTGGGGAAGGCAACTCATACTCTAAACACCAAGTGGGTGGGTCCGTACCCCATTGTAAATCGCATCTCCCCGGTAGTGTACCAGCTTCAGCTACCCTGTAAACTAAAATGGGGGCATGCCAATCAGCTCAAAACATATGTTTCTCCCTAGGTTTCTGGTCATGGCATCGTGGACCTCGGTCGTGGACCAGCCACCTGCCTGGACCATCCAGGTTTCCATCTATCCATGGAATGACCTGAATAATTACAATTATGAGGAGGGAAAGTACCTCCAAAGGCTCTCCATGGTACAAGCCACCAATGGGGCCGAAGCCACAGTGTGGCGCAAGGCTGGAGGGGAGGTGCCTTAAAAACAGTGCATAGTCTGGATAAACACGGCAGGGCCACAGCAAAATATCTGGTGGGTGGCCCCAAATCTCCCATGGACTCCATCGGAACAAACCCTGTTCCTCATGTGGTGGCTTAAAACAAAATAAAAAACCCTTTGGCAAGCAATAGCAGTCCCTAATCCCTGGACGCAATATTGTTCTTGTAACCTCCTAAACCACGCAAACGACATCCACGACAAAAACCAGGAAGGCTGTAATGGGACAACTAAAAACTTCAAAAGTTTTTGTATGTGCCTCAGTTTCCCCAATAGGTGCATTTATGTTGTTCTTTTTCTTTCCCTTTTGCGTTGTTAACAGGACAGGCAGTAATAGCAAAAGCCCCAAAACACCCCAAACAAAAATGGTAAAACCACTCTTGCTGCTTCAGGCCTGCAAAATCCTTCATTGTAATACCGTCCCCCAGTCTCCAGGAAATGGCCCTAGAAAAGCACCTCCATGTCTCCCCAAATTTTACCAGCCACCAAATAAAAGGCAACCACTCAACGCTGGATCCTCCTAAATGCTACCTTAAAAGCTTTAAGCATTTATTTGCCTCTAAAATACTTCCAAATCCCAGCCTTCCTTCCCAATTATACTGGGGGGGGGGGGCACTTGCCCTCCTTACCCAAATGTTGTCCCCCCCGAAAAAGGCAAACCCTCGTAAGTTCCTTGTGGGATGGGGCCAATACAGCAGCTAGTTTTTAAAATATTCAGCAAAAGGCCATAAAAAACAAATAGTTGAAACAATTAAAAAAGGCCATAAAACTGGTCACAAGTGCAAATCTCACCCACCTGGCATATCTGCATATACAAATTGCAAAGGGCTGGCAATTGTGGCCTATAAAGCCCCCTCAAATAATGTGTAAAAAAAAGGCAGTGCCAGGCCGCTTTTATGAGGTGGGTCAACACATCTGCTGGGAAGGGGAGGCATCGGGATACGCCCTCACTAAAGCTCATGTGTTTACCAATACCTCTGTGGGTGTTTGGAAAACCACCTGCCCCATGGTGCCCCTCGATTTGCTGTTACACTCTCAGGCACAAAATTTTTCGGTGCATTGGCCTAACGGGTTAACGCAATGCCACAGCTCAGTCTGAAAATAAAATGCCAGCTCCAGTCCAAGGTCACTGCACTCAAACAAACTCTATGCGGCCAAAAAGCCTGCAGCTGTATCTGAATCTTACCCAACCCCAGTCAACTTTAAAAAAAAAAAAAAAAGCTAAACCAAACTGCAGGGAATTAGGAAAATGGTGAAGGCCAGCGAGGGGAAAAACAACTGTCTCACGTCCCTGAAGCAGATGTGTTTTGAAAATGCTAAGAAGGCCACAAAAAGCCCGTTTAAACTGGTACAAAAAACACAAAAAACAACCCCCCCTCAAAAAAAACCCCAAAACTGAAAACCCTCCTAAAAGCTAAAGCAAATCAAAAATCAACAGCAGACCCTGGACGGCCTGTGCACAGGACAAAACTCTCATCCACCCTTCCCCCTCTTCTTCTTACGTTACACCCAGGCTTGGCCAGCCTCAGGTCATGCGTGTGTGAGTATGAAAGTGGGTTAGGGCTGGGGCACTGACGCTTTCTTTCTTCCTCCGAGTAACATGGAAGCGTTCCCAGCACTCACCGCTGTTATTTTATTAATAAAGCTTTACAATTTAAACCCTTGGTGTGCTCCTTCATCTCCTCCTCTAACAATCCTGTGGGCTCAGCTAGTCACCTAACACCTCAGGCAAATTGGTAACAAAAATCTGTCACAGGATGAGGGGTTTGGGGTGCAGGAGGGTGCTTCAGGGCTACAGTAGGGAGAGAGGATTCCCCCCAGCTCTCTCTCCCTGCAGCAGTACCTGGGCTGGGGGGAGGGGCACCTCTCCCCACCACGGCAGCTTCGGGGTTGGGGCTGCAGGATAGGCACCCCTCCCCCCAGCAGGTCCAGGCTGGGCCTAGACTGGGGTTGGAGGAGGGGTGCCCTGGCTGTGGCTGGGTTGGGGCCAGGGGAAGGGCGCTCTTGCCACAGCAGGTTGGAGGCTGGGCTAGGTTAGGGCTGGGAGAGGGATGCCCCTTCCCTGGCCACTGCAGGTCCCCGGGCGGGTTCCCTGAGCGCCTGCATGGTGCTAAGACTGTCACGCAGCTGCACGCCTTACCGGGAACTTAGGTAGTGTCTAAGTGCTGCAGCATTTCAAGTGTAGATAAGCCCTTTGTCTTACAAGTCGGGAAGGCCTCCTGGAGTTTCAGTCTCCTGTGTCTCTCTGGGGTGCAGGAGCCATGTTAATTTTCTGTGTCTCGAGTTCAGGCTCAGGATGACCCCCTCTGCTTTATTTCTATGGCTTTGTTTACAGCTAATGTGTAAATTGAGGTAAACCCACATTCCTGTGCCTAAGACAGACCTGTTTATCCCCTTTACTTAGGCTAGGCTGTCTGGTGTTAAACATGTTCTAGTAACACCATACCAAGGTAATTCATAACTTCACTATCGCAGTGTGCATCACTCACTGCTGGTCCAGTGCCTCCTCCTGGTCACTCTGGGGATAAGTTAAAGACCAATACCCATGCCCACGGTCTGCACACCGGGATTCTATTGCTGCTCTCACCTACAGCTCCTCTCAGCTCCAGAACCACAGTGTCCTCTTCGTGGCTCAGTCCTGCGACAGTGTCACTGTCCATGTTCCCCCCTTTCAGGGGAGGTTTGGTTCCTCAGTAGTCCAGCTACTTCCCCAGTGATGACTGCAGTCAATTGTCTTGCCACTTCCCCGGTGACAAGGGGAGACCCAGGCCTGCCCACTACTCCGGGTCCCAACCCAGGAACCCTGTGGATTGCAGCCTCCTGCTGTGCCTCTACTATTGCTGCCTTCCCCTGGGTCACTTCCCCATGGCCACAGCACCCTCCTCAGTCTCAGAAGCCCATCTGCAGCTCCTTTTCCCCGGGTTCCTGTCTGTACTGAGCTGTCCATGGTGCTACAGGGTTGCTGCCTACTTCAGGCACAGTCCTCCCTCCTCAAGCTCTACGCAGCTACTGGCCCTCTTTTATATGGCCCTGATTGGACACTCCTCACAGCCCCTCTTCTATTGGCTGCTTTTTGCGCAGCCTCCCTAGGGCTCTATTCACCCCTTGCATGCCAGTGTGGGGCAGACACCCCATCACATCCACATATAACCTTAACACGTGCATTTTACAATGACATTAATAACCAGTATGTTATTAGCTTTCATGTGATACCTAACAATACCTTTTGGATGAATATCATGACATCAGAGTGGTGGGTGTAGTGAGTTGGTTGCATCTGATGAGAGACAGTGTACTCTAGGCCAGCAGGTATTAAGAGTTCTCAGAGTCGCAGTAACTCAGTTGTTTATATGTCTCTGTCCTCACCTGCAGCATCTTTTTCTAGTCCAGTCCTGGACCTCCCTAGGGATCCAATCCTGGATGGTGTTGAGTATCCTGAGCTGCTCTTTAATTGAATAGGAATGGAGGCTGCTCAGCATCTTGCAGTATCAGGTCACAGCTTGGTAGGACTTGTCAACTGCATCAAATGTCATGTCAACTAATTGGGGCTGGGCTACATCCACCACATTCATTTCCCTTGACCAAGATTGGAAATTGAACCAAGTTCTCCAGAGATGAAAGGCCATTGCGCTGACCCCTAGCATCACTAACCCCCTCATTTTCAATTTCTCACCATCACAGTCAATGTCTCTCCCTGTCTCTGGCCAGAGACTTTGGAGACAACTATTGTACCACTCTAGGCTGTACATGGTTGAGAGCGTCAAATTAAGGCTGACTATTGCAGTGTTGCCAACTGTCACAATTTTATCATGAGTCTTGTAATATTTATTGCTTTTCTTGAAGCCCCAGTTCCTGGAATCCCATGATTACAGCAGGGTCTCAGTTTCCATTTTAAAAAAAGCGAGTTGTGGAAAAAAAGCTTAAAAACATGAGCTCAATGTAACTTAAAGGCTCAAAAGGCGAGAAGCAATTAAAAGAATATGTTTTATTATTTTTAAGGCAACTTGATGCTTTTTTAGCCTGGCCTCCTGATTTTCAAATGCTTGGGGTTGGCAATGCTCACACTGCATCTTCCTTTGCTGCAATTCTGTGCCATCCATGTGATGTATGTCAGCAACGTGACCGTAGCTATGTCAAAATAGTATTGGACCATTTATAAATGGTGTTCTCCTTAGAGACTTTCAGTCTTTGTATGCAGAAAGGGGAGAAGGATGGTATACCTGAGAACAGCAAGTTTTCAAATACACCACAAATGATGAACCTTAGATGGCCTGTACCCTCCTTGTCCCATCAGCGAGCAAACAGAACACAAATCCAACAGTTACGTCTGCCCACTTTTACTCTGCCCAGCTCTCTGAGAGCCCTAGCAGGAGTCAAACGTACCAGTGGCAATTAAAAGCTTCCTGAGCAAAACAGAGTGGAGCTTTCCCTTTCATTCTTTTTGTTCTCTGTCAGGTCCTCAGCATCAGCAGATCAGATCCCCTGGAACCCTGTATATATTAATCCAACTGCCAGGCTGTCAAACAAACAAAGGGAAAATGCAACAGTTATTATCTTGCCTGTTATGGCACCCTGTGTATATGTGAATGGAAGGTGCTTTGGGTCTCCTTCAAGCATGGCTGACATCGCTTTTGTGTCCTGGCAGAGGCTTGAAGGGGCCTCACAGTGGAACGTTGTATAAACCAGTGGTTCTCAAACGTTTTTTTCGTGGACCACTTGAAAATTGCCGAGGGTCTCGGCGGACCACTTAATGATCTTTCCAAATGTTGTTTGTACCGTTAGCTAACTATTGTAAAGCACTTTGGATAAAAGCGCTATATATAAAAAAAACTTAATAATAATAAACTTTTTTGTTCTACAAATAAATGCACACAACTCATATTTAATATCAGTAGTCATACCTTTCTAATGCGATGGATGTGCCCTCTCTCCCCTGCCGTGGCAGCCCCCAAGTTGGGGCTGGGAAGGAGGGCCGTCTCTCCCTGGCAGCCGCAGCCCTGGAACTGGGGAAAGTCACCTCTTTCTCTGGCTGCCGCAACCCTGCACATCCCAAATTCCCCCCCACTTCCTCTTCTCACCCCACTTCCCCCTCCCACCTACCCCCTATTCCCCCCCAAGGCCACCACCTCACCTTACATGTGTGTCTTCTCCGGAGTCCAGGCACCTAATTAGTGGAGCCACACCTGTGAAGCTCCACTAATTAGGTGGGTGGCCCTTCATCCTGTCATATGTGGCCACCCAGGCATGCACCTTAGAGGGAACTATCCGCGGACCACCTGAACGGAGCTCACAGACCACTGGTGGTCCATGGACCTCAGTTTGAGAACCTCTGGTATAAACAATGCACTGAAGCCCCGCTTATGCCAAGCAGAATAAGGACTGTATTATTATACTCGGCATGATTATTTGTGCTTCCCCCGTCCCACTCTCTCCTTGCTACCCAAGCAAGATTTTCAGGGCAGAACTGTTGGTGGAATCACTTCAACTGATTTACTACCCTTTGGCCATTCAAACCAAATAAACAGCCAGAGAGAGGGAAAGTAGCCAGTACCAGTCTAAGGCGATCTGGGCTCTTCCCTCCTTTGCTATGCCAGGCAGAGTATACATCTGGGTGAGAATGATGGAGTAGGGATAGGAGTGGTTGTGGTTGAAAGGATTTCCATTTCTACACAGAGAATTGTTTTTAAAATACTTTAAAAAAGGAAAAGTAGTTCTATCGGCAAGTAAATTCCAGCGGGCCAAAGCATGGATGGATAGGCTAATATTGGGATTTAGATAATTGTCAGATTCAAGGTTCCTATTACTCAGACCCCAAATAGGGGCAACCTGGTGGTCTGCTAACCCTAACCTGACATCTTGATCTGGGTTGGCTCATCGCTCCAGGCTGTTTGATAGGCCTGGTGCTCCTCCAGTTCATAGTAAACATCTTTAACAGGTGAGAGTGGCTTGTTGGCCTCTGTTATGGGGCGGCTGACCCTCACTGGCAAAAAGGGTGGTAAAAGCAACCCTAGGGAGGCTGTGCCGGAGGCAGCCAATCAGAGGAGGGCTGAAAGGAGCAGCCAATCAGGGCCAAGTAGGCCCATATGAAAAGGGAGCTGCAAGGCAGAGGAAGGCAGTTCTCTGCTGGGAGCCCAGAGAGGAAGGACTGTATCCCTGATGGGTTGAGAGAACTGCCAGTACCCTCGACACAGCAGTCCCTCATACAAGAGAGGGGTCCTCATACAAGAGAGGATTGTAGATGGAGACCCTGATACAAGGGAAAGAGGATGCTGGAGCCACATGGGAATTGGCTAAACTGTAAATGGCAGTTTGCCACTGAGGGGAAGTGGCTGAACAGCGGACAGAGGTCCCTCAAAAGGAGGGGAGCACAGTGTGTGGCACAGCTGGAGGGCTGTGCTGCTGAAGAGAACGCTGCAGTCCTTGGTGAGACATTGGTCCTAAGAGTGGGAGTCCTGGTGGCAATGCACCACCTGGAGGGGGGCACACTCATTTGCAGAGCTAATTCCCAAGACAGATGGTAGGACATGCTAGAGAGTGGCGTGAACCCTGTTACAGCCTCCCACCCC
Source organism: Trachemys scripta elegans (assembly GCF_013100865.1). Lineage (NCBI taxonomy): Eukaryota > Metazoa > Chordata > Testudines > Emydidae > Trachemys > Trachemys scripta. Next base: position 94,207,816 of record NC_048298.1, read on the forward strand.
ATTGTGAAACAACAAACTAGGCAACATTCCTTCTAGAAGTGCTGCTGCACTACTCCAGCCTATTAACACTGGGGTACTCCAGTAGAATACAGTAGGCTACTGGGAATCTCTGGGGTGTCTCAACTCATAAGCGTTAAAGTGTCAGTGCTGACAGCAGCAGCCACTAGACTGGATGGATGGGTGAATATTTGTGAGCTATATGTTGCCCAGATATCTCAAACATCAGGAGTTCCCTACAGGCAAACTTGATTAACAAGAAAGTAATAAATCCTTCTTTTGAAAAATACTGTATCCAATTGGGGCTTTTCATGGCTGCAATTTTCTCCCATCTGTGACGGTAAGTTACATGCATAATTGTTCGCAAGTTTGGGGCCTTACACTCTTACTCAAGCAAATAACTGCAGCAGAAATCAAAATGCCTGTCGGGATGAGCAGAGCGAATTTGCACTCGCCCAACATCCTAGAGATGGCACATGGCGGAAGGGCTTTATTCAGATGCTAACATTTGAGCAGACGGCCACTGAGCATGCTCAGCAGTGATTTTTCAATTCCTTATTACATTTTTTTGTTTTAATTTTACAACCTCTCCCTCATCTGTGATTTAGCGAAGACACTTTACCTTCATGGAGGAAAAGATGCATCCGAAGACTAGCGTTGTTAGTTTAGTCATATTAGAATGACTGGGGAGGGGAGAGAGGAAGGATAGGGTCCCACCCCAGTCAGGAAGGGGTTAAGGAGCTCCTCTGGGCACAGTCAACTCCAACCCAGCGTGCCTGTGGGGCCTGGTGCACCTGAAGAGGAGGCAGATCTGTCCAAGGGAGTGCTCAAGCCATGGCAGGGTGGCATTTGGAGGGAAGCTGAGTGAGGGCTCTTTAGCCTCACAGCCCAGGGACTGCTGGCTGGCAAAGCTACTGAAGCACCTCTGCCACCTGGACTGAGAAGTAGTACAAAGCCCCTTTATTTTGTTTTGTTTTTTTCTTTTCCTTAGCACTCAGGATGTTCATCCTGGGCCCTTCAGACAGACAAGGGGTTAGACACTCCGCCTGCCACAGGTGCTATTTACCCCATTTGCCTCGCAAGGAACAGCAGGGCGAGCCCAGACTGTTTTGAGGGCTGTGGGATTGTTTTGTTTGCCTTTTTTGTTCAGTAAAACCCAGAAGGGAGGGGGAGAGACATTTCCCCAACAATGGCCACCCGGGGAGCATAGTCTATACTTCAACCCCTACAGTCGAAGATGTCAGTGACATGAGCAATGCCCGTCCTCACCCCAAAGGGATGCTGTAGAGCAGGGGTAGGCAACCTATGGCACGCGTGCCGAAGGCACCACGTGAGCTGATTTTCAGTGGCACTCACACTGCCTGGGTCCTGGCCACCAGTCCGGGGGGCTCTGCATTTTAATTTAATTTTAAATGAAGCTTCTTAAACATTTTAAAAACCTTATTTACTTTACATACAACAATAGTTTAGTTATGTATTATAGACTTATAGAAAGAGACCTTCTAAAAACGTTAAAATGTATGACTGGCACGCGAAACCTTAAATTAGAGTGAATAAATGAAGACTCGGCACACCACTTGCCGACCCCTGCTGTAGAGGTACAACCTATGATGGGGAAAAGCTACTCTTTTTTTAATTGGAACAAATGTATTTTCTTAGGTTCTCATTACTCGACAGCTATAGGGGTGTCCATCAAACTTTCAAAATAAGCAAACAAACCTCAAACACGTCATTGGGCTAAGACTAAGTGTAACACTGAGAAACACCAGTTGTCGGCAGGTAGGATCAAACCTGGGACCTGTGAAGCTTAGTGCATGAGTTTCTACTGCATGAGCTAAAAGCCACATCGTCCCTAGCTAAGGCTGTAGCAGACTCATTAATCTCTAAGTGGTCTCGGTGCCACTAGAGAGGACAGAACACCACACCCAGGAGCATGAAAAGTTTCAGCCGCAAAGGCAAATTTTTCTAAAAGTTATAAGCAAGTGAAAACAAGGGGCTATGCCTGAAATCCATCTGTAACTTTAACTATGGTGTTAACTGTGAGTTCTGTAATACTTTGTTCCTAACAAAAAAACTAAACATGTGCTAGTAATACTGATAGAAAGCCTCCTTAATGTACCATTTTAAGGTCCTGGTTCAGCAAAGCAGTTAAGTCCATCCTGTTCAGCAAAACTTTTAAGCACTTGCTTAAGTCCCACTGACTGATGGCATACACATTTGTCCATAATACAAAGCTATGTGAGCAGATCCAGAATTTGTGGTCTGATTCAAAGTCCATTGAAGTCAATGGAAAGACTAATTAACTTCACTGGGCTTTGGACAAAGCCTTCTGTGTCTCACATCCAAAAACAAGCAGAAGGGGAAAGAGAAGGAGCTCCTTAAGAAGGGAGTGATCCTATAGTGGGTAACAGGCCAATAGGGAGATATGTCAAAATGACCCAGGGAGGAAAAAGACAAAATAATTCTATGTTGTCATGTACGTCTCTTTGGGTGCTAACGATTCTAGGTTCTTAATGCAATAGATTAAAAAAAAATTGCCCTAGAGCAATTAACATCTAGAAACCAGAACAACTCCAATTAACAACAGAATCAAAATAAATGTAATTATGTTATCCAGCGCATATGCACAGCCAATTAATTTAGCTTAAGTACAGAGCAGACAGCATCCAAAAAGACCCAGATGTCAGCAAAGTAGAGACTTCTTTGCCCTTGCTTTTCTGTGCCGTGGATCTGACTACCCTAGAAAGAGACGTCACTGGCTGACTAACATCCTTTGCTGCCTAGAGGAGCAGAAAGTCTCTTTCTAGGCTTCCTGTTGTGGAAAGCAAAATTGTCTTTTACTTAAGGCACAGGTTTATGACTTAACAGATGTGGGTTATACTCCAAAATCTGCACAGATTTCCTATGTAGCCTTTAGATAAGTTATATTTGCTAGAACTTTTATGAATGCCTCAGTGCTTGGGTGCCCATAAGTACTGAGCACTTTTGGAAATTTGGCCTAACCCTCTCTCTACTTCAGATTTTGCATCAGGTTATAGATAGATAGATAGATAGATAGATAGATAGATAGATAGATAGATAGATAGATAGATAGATAGATAAAACTTACACACACACACACACACAAACTAGCCACTTTCCACCAGTAGTGTTAGGCTAAATTCATTAATACTTCCATCTCAAATCCCGCTTCGCAGCTCTCTTTTGCCAGGAGGCCTACAAAAACTGACAACAGTTACGTTGTTGGTATGCAGAGACCACTGACTATCATACTGACCCATTGTTTCCTTGTACTCCCGATCTGTATTCATCTGCTGTCTGTTGACGTATACTTAGATTGTAAGCTCCTTGGAGCAGGAACTGCCTTTTTGTTCTGGGTTTGTACAGCGCCTGGCCCAATGGGGTTCTGGTCCATGACTAGGCTCCTAGGTACTATGGTCATATAAACAGTAATATTTGCAGTTATTGACAGCCCCAAGTGTTCAAAAATCATGAGTCAGCTCTAAAAAATTCATTAGATTTATTTTTTTTAACAATAAATGTAGGGTTCTTTTTCTTTGTCTTTTGATTTGTTTCTGAGCCTCCAGGGTGCACTCAAAACAAATTTTTCAGCTTTTCTGCACAACCATGAGATCTAGAAACTTTTGTTGTTTTTAAATAAAAGCTGAGAGTCTCACATCTTCACATGACTCCAGGAGCTGGAGCTTTGACAAAAAACACTGACTATCACAAGACTCACCGGAAAGGCTGCATTTGAATACCACTTTCAGAACCTAGATGGATGGTGCCATATAAGTACAAATGATTGTTAAATTGGCAGCCATCACTCCTCCATTTTTGTTCCTTATTTCTCCCCTTCCCTCTCTTTAATTCTCTGTTTCCCTAAACTCCATCCTGCTTTACAAAATAACAACAACAACAAATTCAATGAAAAATCTAGGAGCATCTTTTCTTCAGTAACAAGTGAGGTCTCTCCACCCACCTCCGACCTCCTTGTACTCTCCCCAGTCCCCTTCTGAAGCTACTGGGAAGCCAGTCAATTCCTTATATGGCTGTTTTTCTGATCCTGGCCATGTTGCAGGGATATGGTCACAGAGGTGAAGGTGAAAAATGTGACAAGTCAGAGCTTCAAAATGTGGCCTCTATTTGTGCTCTCGCTGCTTTTGGTGCATTATCACTTGAGTGCACAAATAACAAAAACTGTCAAATAGTACAGTACTCCACCTAGCCCAGTAGTCTATCAATGACAGTGGCCAATCACAGCTTCAGAGGCAATGTACAGAACAGGGCAATTTTGGAGAGATCCGCCCCGTCTTCCTTTCCTGGCTTCTGGCAGTCAGAGGTTTAGGGTTGCCCTGAACATGGGTTACATCCCTGACCATCTTGGCTAATAGCCGTTGATGAACCTATCCTCCATGAAGTTATCTAGTTCTTTTTTGAACCTAATTATATTTTAGCCCTTCACAACATCCCCTGGCAATGAATTCCATAGCTTAATTGTGCATTGTGTGAAAAAGTACTTCCTCTTGTTTGCATTAAACCTGCTGCCTATTAACTTCATCAGGTGATCCCTGGGTTTTGTATTGTGGGAAAAAGTAAATAACACTTCTCTATTCACTTTTTTCCACGCCGTTCATGATTTTATAGACCTCTATCATATCCCCAATTTGTCATCTCTTTTTTTAGCTGAACAGCCCTAATCTTTTTAGTCTCTTCTCATATGGAAGCCGTTCCATATTGATCATTTTTGTAACCCTTCTCTGAATGTTTTCCAGTTCCACTATCCCCTTTTGAGATGGATCAACCAGAACTGGACACAGTATTCAAGGTGTGGGCACCATGGATTTATATAGTGGTATTTTATTCTCTGTCCCTTTCCTAAAAGTTCCTAACATTCTGTTAGCCTTTTTGATCACTGCTGTGCATTGAGCTGAAGTTTCCAGAGAACTACCCACAATGATGCTAAGATCTCTTTCTTCAGTGGTAACTGTTAATTTAGAACCCATTATTATACACATATAGTTAGAATTATCTTTCCCAATGTGCATTACTTTGCACATATCAATGTTGAATTTCATTTGCCATTTTGTCACCCAATTTTGTGAGGTCCCCCGGATCTTTGCAGTCAGCTTTGGATTTAACTAGCTTTAATAATTTGGTATCTGCAAACTTTGCTACTTCACTATTCAATCCCTTTTCCAGATCATTAATTAATATGTTGAACAGCACTGATCCCGGTACAGATCCTTGGGAGACGCAGCTATTTACCTCTCTCCATTGTGAAAACTGACCATTTATTCCAAACTTTTGTTCCCATCTTTTATCCAGTTACTGATCCATGAGATGACCTTCTCTCTTATCCCATGGCTGCTTACTTTGCTTAAGAGTCTTTGGTGAGGGACCTTGTCAAAGACTTTCTGAAAGTCCAAGTACACTGTATCCACTGGATTACCCCTATCCATTTGTTTGTAGACACCCTCAAAGAATTCTAATAAATTGGTGAGGCATGATTTCCCTTTACAAAAGCCATGTTGACTCTTCCTCAACCTATGTGTCTGATAATTCTGTTTTTTACTATAGTTTCCTCCAATTTGCCTGATACTGAGGTTAGGCTCACCAGCTCAGAGGATATACATGCATATGGACACATACCCATTTGCAAGTGCAAGCTGATGACTTGCATGGATTGTGTGTGTCTCTATATTCTATCGTCTGCACACACAAAAGATGACACAAAAGTTAAGGGACTGCATGCTAACAAATAGAGATCAAGGTTGTCCTCCCCCAAACCGGGCAGACAAAAGATATGAATCCACATCTCTTACATCACCTTGAGTATCTTAAACACCAGGCCATAAAGTCATTATCACTCTGACCTAGTAAATATTTAAGTATTTCTACAACGTGAAATAGCTTCAATAGGCGAGACTGAGAGCAACCTACTGATCCCAGAATAGCCTAGCCTGGTGGTTAGAGGACTCAGCTCTGGGTGGGGAGACCTGTCTCCAAGTCCTTAATCCAGATTGGGGATTGAAACTTGGGTGTCTCACCTGGCAAGTGTCCTGGGCTAAAGGTTATAAAGGGGAGCCCAGACATAGCATTTGCTGGCCCTGAACAACTTTTCCCCATCCAAAACTATCAGGTCAAATTCACGCATAATTTCAGGTCGACTGAAATTGCATTTTTAGGCAAATAAACTATTCACTCAAAAAAAATTTGCCCAACTCTGCTGTGCACCGGGAAGGTTTGGTAGCTAAAGAAGGGCAGAGAACTAATCTGTTACTGAAGGGAAAGTTTGCTGTGTTGGAGGGAATTGGGTCAGTGCAGGAGCGTTCCAGTTGAGGAGTGATGGGACTCTTGTAACTAGGGGATTGTCAGATTGGAAGAGAGTGGGCCATGAGTCTGACTATTTGCTTGCACTTCCCCTCCCACTCTCGGGATGGGGGCAGGATTCTATGTGTCTCCACAGACAGCGCTGTCTGATACTAAACCTCAGAAAGGGGCCTTTCCTTAAACAATGAACAAATTAGTTAGGAACAGCCTGAAGGGAAAGTTGGGCTATTAAAATCCATAGAAGCTGCATGAAGGCTGTTTAGGAATATTTTATTAGAATCCCAGACCATCTATGGTATACTTCTGAGCAAGAAGGGGGAAAAATATGATTAAATGGTAAGGTATGAGAATGTATTTGAACCATAAAGTTACCCCTTCAAAAACAGAAATCTAGTCCTGCTGAGGGAGATGGAATTGAGGATAAATGCTGCCGGGGTAAAATGGAGATTAAGGCCTCGATTCAGGAAAGCATCCCTCTTCAGGACAACTCTTCAGTTAAGCATGTGCTTCCCAGTGGGTTTCTTGAGAAATCACTCTTAGATGCCTTAAACCTACATACCACAGAATGTCATGAAGAAAGAGTAACACGTCCTCCTCAGATGTTGAAATAATTCCACCCTTCAAGTAAGCAGCGTGAATGTGAGAGTTGGACATAAGGGATGTGGTGTATGCAACACCTATAAATAACGTTTTTAAGGCTTGGCCATATGGTGGATTAGTGCCCAGCAAGCTGGGATATATCTCTACACAGCACCAGCATGCTGGGCACTAAAGTGTCCATATGGACTCTGCTGTTGCACACTAAAAGTTCCCTAAGTGCACATTGATTTACGGCAGTTTGAAACAGCAGTACACAAAATGCATGAGGGAACTTTTAGTATGCGGCAGTAGGGTCCACAGGGATGCTTAGTGCATGGCACGACGGAGCATGGTAGATTTTCACCCCAGCTTGCCACGCGCTAACTCACCCTATAGTCACGCCCTAACTTTTTTGTGACATCTACAGTTTACAGAAGTTCCTGTATTCCAGAACAAGCTAGAACTTTCCTTCTCTACTTTGGCCACGCTGAGGGTTGAATTAAAGCACTTAGTAAAACCTGTTTGTTTGTTTTTTTAAACCCACCTCCAAAGTTGTAAAAATGATTGGTCCCGGGGAGCGGGGGGAGGTGGTACTAGTTTACGGCTTGGGAGATCTGTCTTCAATTCCCTGCTCCGCTACAGATTGCCTGTGAGACTCTGGGCAAGTCTCTGCCTCAGTTCCACCTCTGTCAAATGTGGATAGGAGCCCTGCCCTACCTCACACCCAGGAGCGGCGCCAGGATTTTTGCTGCCCTAGGTGGCAGCACTCCTCCTCTGAGCATTCAGGGGGCCTGGGGTCTTCGGCGGCGGGGGTTCTTCCGCTCCGCGTCTTTGGGGCACTTTGGTGGCGGGTCCTGGAACGAGTGAAGGACCCACCACCAGATTTCCGCCGAAGACCCGGAGCAGAAGGACCCCCCACTGCCGAATTTCCGCCAAGGGCGGCAAAATGCCGCCCCCCAAATCCTGCCACCCTAGGCGATTGCCTAGGGTCACCTAGTGGAAGCGCCAGCCCTGCTCACACCACTGTGGGGAAGATAAATACATTGATGACTGTGAGGTGCTTAGAAAGTATGGCAATAGGGCCTATGTAAGTACCTGACAGCTATACAGCAAGGCCAGTTTTATGGCAGCAAGAAGGCAATACATTACATCAAGAAAATAGTATTTCCCTGTATCTGAATGTCAGCACTGAATGCCAGGCAAAAAGGAGAGAATTGGCTCTACTGAGTGCTTTTATGGCACTGGGCTCAGTCGTTTCCCTTCATTGCCTGTCAGAACTATGTGGGAGAGGAGGGATTGCGGGGAGAGTCTGAGAGAGAGAGAAACAAAATATATATTTGAGGGTTCTGCATTCACACACGAGCTTCTACCCAAAGTGACAACAAATATTACATGGGTAGTTGCGAATGTAGAAGGGGAAGCGGCATCCAAGAGGAGTTACTGAACAGGAGAAAACAAGAAGGAAGGAAAGTGCACGTGGTTTAAAAGAAAATTATAACTGCACTGAGCCACAAGCCAAAGAGCAGCCAAATCAAATACACAGTAGTGGCTACAAAAAGAAAAGAATACAGAAATCTGATACCTACCTCTTATACAGTACTTTGCATTAGTAGAGCTCAGAGCACTTTACAAAGGTGGTAAAGTATCAGCATCCCTTTTTACAGGTGGGGAAACTGAGGCACAAAGCAGTGATGTAACTTGCCCAAGGTTATCCAGCAGGCCTGGGACAGAGCTGGGACTAGAACCTAGGTCTCCCTGAGTCCAGTGCTCTAGTGAGGTGTACTTAGTTTTAATGTACTCCTCTGATGTTCAGCATGAGGTGAACATCAGCACTGGTGGGAGGGCTAGTTCAGTGGGGGGAGGGATAGCTCAGTGGTTTGAGCATTGGCCTGCTAAACCCAGGGTTGTGAGTTCCATCCTTAAGAGGGCCATTTAGGGATCTGGGGCAAAAATCTGTCAGGGATGTACTGTGGTACAGGTTCTGCTGTGAAGGTGGGGACTGGACTCGATGACCTTTCAAGGTCCCTTCCAGCTCAATGACATAGGTATATCTCCATATATATATATATATATATATATAGGTAATTTAACTCAATGCTAGGTGTGCCTGAGCTGACCTTGGCCTACCTGAGAGGTAGGAAGTTGCATTACCCCATCTCTGCAATATGGGATCAATATGGTCTCTGGCATAAATTAGAACAGCCCCAGGGACCTTCTAATCTGTGCAGGCAGTGATGGCTGCCTGTAAATCATTCTGCAGGCTAGGAGTCAGCCAGATGCTGTTTCTCTCAGGGGCCACTCCTGGTACAATTCCCTTTATCAAAGGTAGGGAGTGGATGGTATAAAGTGCTTTACAGCAGCTCAGGATTCTCCCACCCTTTAAAGGTGATACAAGGTCACGTTGCCATGGGCCCCAGATCAGGCCTAGATGAGCAGTGTTGACAACTCTCTTGATTTTATCAAGAGCCTTGTGAAATTTGATATTTTGCTTACAGCTCTCACTCCTGAAGGCATGTGATTATGTGAGAATCTCACTTTGCATTAAAAATAGTCATTTTCTAGTGCTCCTAGTTGCAGAGAAAAGCCTGAAAACATAATTCTGAACCTTACAGGCCCATAAACCAGAAGGCACACATAAAAATAATCCCCTCAAATTAATCATCATTTAAAAAAAAAAAACCCTCATGATTTGTAAGCAAATGCCATGATTCTGGGGCCTTGACTCTTGAGATTTGAACCCATGGGGTTGACAGTACTGGGCACTCTGGGTTGGCAGTTAGCATTTCATTTGACTGGCTATATTGGGTCACAGCTGCAGCTGGTATAAATCTGCCCCATTCTTGCTGATTTGTTTCAGAGATTTTTCCTATACCCACCTTTTCATTTTTAATCTAACACACAGTATGTGATGGCCACTAGTCCCTAACTGATCAGCCACCTGTGCAATGCAATTTTACTCCTCTCAACAGAGGGTAAAATAAATTAGGTTTTCGCTGCCTCCCAATTACCCTTATTTTAAGGCTTACCGTTTTCAGGGCTAAAGGCTGTGTAACTATGTCCCTCTTACAATATTGAGCGGTGTGCTTGGGTGACAGTCATGCGAGGCTCCATTCCCCCATTTAGACATTAGTGCTGATATTTTAAATAATGCAAGTAGCGGAAAGCTGCCTTAGAGCAGTGATTCTCAAACTTTTGTACTGGTGACCCCCAGGAGCGCTGCCAGCTTTTCTGCCGCCCTAGGCGGCAGAAGGTCCTGCCCTGAAATGCCGCCCCCCACAGAGGCAGCAGCAGGTCCCGCTGCCGAAATACCGCCACGGTCACCGCCCCCCCAAATTGTAGTGCCCTAGGCGACTGCCTAGGTCGCCTAATGGGTTGCGCCAGCCCTGGTGATCCCTTTTCACATAGCAAGCCTCTCAGTGTGACCCCCCCTTATAAATTAAAAACACTTTTTTATATATTTAACACCATTATAAATGCTGGAGGCAAAGCGGGATTTAGGGTGGAGGTTGACAGCTCGCGACCCCTCACATAATAACCTCATGACCCCCTGAGGAGCCCTGACCCCCAGTTTGAGAACCCCCGTTCTAGAGGGACCACCAAGCATTGCCTCGATGCAGCAGATGGAATACCACACGATATCCTGATTCAATCCACACAGGGGGCATTACAGGAGTGGAGAGATGGTAAAATGGGAGATGGTGGGGCAGACATGCACAGTTCCCTTTAGGCTGCTCTAAGTTATATCAGGGCCATTTGGGTCCCAGATCAGAGGAATGTGAAGAAGACACATGGCCGCCTTTCTCCTCACTCCCCCTCAGCTGCATAGTTGCAAGTTGAGCCCTAGGATTTTGCTTTCACTCCCAGCAAAGCCTCCTTTCATGTTCCCTAAAACAGACTTCTCTTTCCCCTCATGAAAAGTTCTAGAATCGGCATTGTGTGAAATCCCTGGCAGCTGGCATGTAGCCAGCCTGACATTCTTTGGCCACACTGTGTGCTAACCCACAAGATTAACCATAAGTGACTATTTGAAACTTGATCCTACAGAACAAGCAGTCTGTCCTTAAAGGGACAGGGCCAGCTTGAGATCTTGTAAATATAGCAATAAAAAGAGTTAAAAGTAGATTCAAATTCTGCAGTCCACTGTTTGTGGTTTTTACAGTCATATTTTCCTGTTTTCATAAAGAATTTTTCTCTCTTCATTTGATATGAAAAGCACCCATTTGATTAGGGAAATTGAGGGTTGCAGTCATGCATGGTCTGCCAGTATGAACCGCTGTGCTCAAGCAGAGTTCCAGTGAAATCAATGGGAATTGGCAAAGGTGGAGGGTTCTGCGTTAGATGCGCCTGACACAAGATGCAGGTCCAGCTGACTATACAGGGAAACTACACAGAAAGTGCTGTCAAATGCACAAAGTAAACAAACTGAAAATCTAACGAAATATATTTCTTTCTAATCTCTATCACTTATAGCCATGACAGAGATACTCAGTATCACTAGTCCCAAATGTTCAAAAATCATGAGTTAAGCTTCCAAAAATCATGATAGTCGCTTAAAAATCCTTTTTAATATAGTATTTTGAGGTCTTTTTTCTGTCTCTTCTGACTTCTGAGCCTTAAAGTTGCACCAAGGTCACATTTTCAAGCTTTTCTCCACCAAGATGAGAGCTACAAATTCAATTTTTAAAAATGATAGCTGAGATTGTCAAGTAGTTACATCGTTCTAGGAGCGGGGCCTTTAAGAAAAATGTGAAACGTTGCACAACTCATGGCGAAATCTCAAGTATTTGTAATCCTAACAGGTAAAACAATTTCAGACAGAGAAGTACTTTTTAAGTTGACAGTTTCTGTTTAAGTTTGAAGCCCCTTAGAAATGTATTTTCACTTTCTCACCTCCTTCTCCACTCTAAGGACACCCTTCAGCCTGTAATAAAGATGGGACTATCCAGAAAAAACTGTGCTTGAGGCTTGTAGATTTACTGTATAATGTCTATGCAGATGCTTTTAGCATTTGTTTTGACCTGTGTATGTTATAGATCTGCCTTGAAAAACTAAGAAAAAGAGAAGGGTTTTTTTTAAAAAAAAAAAAGAAAGAAAGAAAGAAAGAAAGAAAATAACACCCTGAGAATATCTGAAGAAAGAAGCTTGTGGGAGAGAGTCAGTGACTTTGCTAAACCATGACAAATCAAAATCAAATCAAAGAGGAGGAAGATATTGCAGAAGAGTGAAATGATTTGTATAATGGACATGTTACAGCTTGATTTCAGTGGTCACCCATGTGTTGTGTTATACTCCTGGGTAACTTGAAGTATCAGAAGCGACATGTTTCTTCCTTTTCTGAATATTTGATTTCCATGGGGTTGAAAAACAAAACAGTGGGCTGAATTCTCAGTTCCACCCAGACCCTTTCACATGGTGCCAGAACTATCAAGAAGCATTAAAGGGGGTGTAAATTCCAAGTACACCCCCTTACCTGCTCCCTGACACTTCCAGAACAGCATATTGGGGGGACTCAATATAACTGAGAATCAGGCCCCATGTTAACAGGTGCTATGGCAGCATGTTCCTTTCTCCCAATACACACATGTACTCTTACTCTACATGATTCTCCATGGCCTTGTGTACTATGTACCCATATACAGCTGTGTGAAATGCTACCCGAACAGCATGGGGGCATTTTACACCTACCTTAGACTCACTTTGCCCAGGTGTAAAGGACTATGTAACAAGTATTCTCTTATCTGACACGCCAGGAATAGAACCGGGGACTTCCCCAGTAAACAGGTGAGCTGCTACAACTTGAGCTATAACTCTCAACCTAGTGCTGTAACGGACTGATCTCCTCTGTGGATCAGCCTTCGAGGGGGACTAGTAACACACTGACCTGTAGGTTACAACTTACAAACAGCTCAAGGCAGTGGAGAATCAGGCTCTCTGACAGCAGGCACCTATTGTCATAAAGAGCAAAGAAAAGTTTAAAAAGGGAAGAGCGCAATGGTTTTTATTTAATTTTTTATTTTACTACATACATCCATAAAGTCACTTACTGACAATATAGAAATAAAACAAGGAAGCTACAAAACAGTCATTTAAAATATTTGAAACAACCACTGATATCAATTAGGCAACTGTGTAACCCCTGGGTGCTGCCATTTTAATGATAGGAAGTGTTACGGGAGTACTCTATATGTATATACATACAAATACGTTAATAGGTAAATTGCCAAGCGATGGCACTCAAGACTATGGAGCATATTTCCTGGGGATTTGTAAACAAAACTTGGCTACTGCAAATGGTTTCCTTTGTGCAGCTCTTTGCATCAGCTTTTGACAAGTAGAAACACAACTTGATGTCATATAGCAAGATAGAAAGCTCAGATTTGAGGCCAGAGACACCAGAAGCTGCCGCCAGAAAGAAAAGGAGCAGCTATTTTTTGGTAAATTCTGCATTTTTTTCCTGTGTTGTCTTTGGCTTACTGTGTACTTCCACATAATACTGACTTTGTCAGCTCCAGAGATATCAGAAAAATATGGTATGCCTCTGCAATCCTACAGTGTACACTTCTATTTTACCAGTGCTGGTACATGTCATCAGCCCGGACTGACAATATGGCTGCTTCTTTCTGCTTTATTTCATATTTCAGGACCTGGTCACGCAGACTTAAACGCATGTAGAATGATGAGCTCTGTCGGGATCAGGGCTTCCGTTTTCAGAAAGGACTGATGATGATTTGGTGATCCTCCATTTTTGGGTGCTCAACTTGAAACCCCTTAAATGGACTGGATTTTTACTGCAGTGGAGCTATTGACATTGCACAAATTAGGTACACATGAAAGTCTTTGCAGGTCTGGGACCTATATTTATAATACTGCAAAGCAATATGTTTTTAGCAATTTAGACCTGGTTTAGAAAAAGTGATTAGAAACTATTTTATATTCCAATGCAGTTTTCTTGCAACTGCTTCCAAAATCTTTTAAACACACCAGGACCTTAGATAATAGACAATAAAATACTGCATACTGGGACATGGAAATAAAAAAACAAATTTGCTAATGTAATAATCCACCTGAGTTAAAGAACCAAAATTCTTCTCTGATGACAAGTCAGTACAAGAAAAATCACATTCGAAGGAAATTCAGTACTTACACCGCAGGGCAGAGCTATTAACAGGATTGCAGCTGTCCTACACATGCTCCGAGGAATCAATGAAGTGATAGCTTCCATTATTTGTCTACACATGCTCAGGTGCAATAAAGCACACGAAGTTATGATCAAAATTCGCCAAGGAGAATTTCCCTGATGAAGGTCGAAAGCAGCATTGCTGTCACCTAAAACAAAATCTTCATCTGTAAAGCTTTATCAGTGTTAAAAAAGGAATGAATGTTATTGTTGTTGTGAGAGAGGCATTTCTGTGTCCTATGGTATCCATCTAATTGCCCTTTGAAGTCAATGGGAGGTTTTCCATTGACTCCAATGGACATTGGATCAGACGGTAAGCCCAGAACTGCTATTATAATACAAGGAACCAGCTTCAATTCTTGTTAGTAGAACAAAGCGAACAGTCCCCAAATTGTTTGGGAAAATTCTTACCCGCTGTGACAAGCTGCTCGGGATACCCAGAGCGGTGAGACATTGTGCTGCTCCTCTCAACCTCAGCAAGTGGGAGCTTTGCTGCAGCTAAGCTGTGTGATAGCTGCCTGCTATACCAGCTTGTCCGCCTTGCCAGCCAACTCCCCAGGGCTCTCCCAGCTCAAACCTTGCCTAGCAGGTGACAATCAGTGGACCCCAACCCATGAGCTCCTTCAAGACATTCCTCTGCAGTGCACAGCCCCATCCACGTACAGTCTTTCACTAGCAGATTTCAAACTTGTTTGCATCGGAAATCTGGGCCTGAATTTTAAAAGTGACTAGTGATTTTGGGTGCCCAACTGAAGATTGTAAAATCATAGAAATGTAGATCTGGAAGGGACCTCAAGAAGTCATCAAGTCCAGCCCCCTGCACTGAGGCAGGACCAAGTAAACCTTAAAGGGGCCTGGTTTTCAGAAGGCAGGTACTCAGAGCCTTCTGAACATAAGACCTTTAAGGTGTCTGCAGTCAGGCATCTAAAATCATTACTCACTTCTGAAACTTTAGGCCCTGATTCCAAGAGTTACGCTCATCCAGTCAAGTCAAGAAATAGTGTGGCAGCTATGGCCAAAATTTCCAAACACGGGTGCCTAAAGTTAGGCTTCTACTTTAAATCTGTATTTAAACATCTAAATAAGTGGCCTGGTTTTCAGTGCTGCTGGTTTTCACTGATTTCAAGTGGCATAAACTTGTGATTTTTTTCCAGAACAAAGCTCGATGGTCATCCTGTTATGAGAAAAGGAGCTTGATGGTAAATGATCAAACAACTGATGCGATTGGCCAGATTCTCCTTTGAGTTACACAAATGCGACTCCAACAGATTCCTGATTTACACTGATGCAAATGAGAGGAGAAATGGGCCTAATGTTCCTGTCCTGTGAGCCACCAGGTCAACCACAATGGATAAACTTTTACCTTTTGGGATCTGCCATCAGTCAAAGCTACAAGATGGTAGCAGAAAAAATAACAGTATCAAGACCTTGATTACTCTCTAACGAATGAGACTTGAAATGATATTTTGTCAGATTAAATGCATGCTGTATAACGATCTTAGGTGAAATCTAATAATATATTCAGTTTGAAGTTGCAGTGTTATTGATTAAACTCTTGTAAGTGCTATACCTCATTATTATCTGGCTTTTAAAAAAAAAAAATAATAGTCCAATTTTGCCCTTGGAGAGATCCATTCACATCCCATTAAAGACAACTAGAGTTTTGCATGTGTATCCATGGGCAGAATTTTGCCCTATATGTTCTACAATAAATAGTATTTTCAACTCTTAATTAATAGTTCACCAGGAGTTCTTTCCTTTTCTTTCTTTTGGACGTAATGGTCAAAATTTCTAATGGAATAGCAAAATGGATCATTCTATGTGGCAGCAAAGCCAATTCGGCACAAATGCTTTACAATTGTTTTATTTCTTGTTCAGTAGGGAACACAACTCCAAGTGCTGTGCTTAAATAGAGGTTTGGTTATATGTCACAAGACACGGTGTGGTGACATAGTGTTTATGATTTTCTTTGTTCCTTAGTATGTCACCGAAGCAAAAAATGTATCCTGTATAAAAGGAATCTGTGAAGCATTTTTCCTATGCAAAAGAAATCAATAATTTTATAGAAGGATGGAAAACACTTATTAGATTATTATGTTTTTGTGAATACTTTTGTATTGATTATTTTTTAAAATGAAAAGTACAAAAAAGTGAATGACGTACAAGCTAATATATGTTTCTGAATACTGCACCCTTCACAAGATCTCCAATAGAATTAAGCAATTATGCAACAAAGCTGCAAGGCCAGACAATATAAAACCAGACAATGCTACAAAAATATCACGTTAGGGTGGGGAGGAAAAAGAGGCAATCATGGAGGTGAGGGAAGAGGAAAGTCTGACTGACTGGACCCCTGTATTCACGCCTTGCACACGATTGTAATAATCTTCGTACAAAGTATGCCTTGTGAGGTATCATTTGAAAACTCATAATTTGCTGGTCATTGTTGTGCTGGTAAAAGATGTGTGGCAACATTGTATGTAAAGTTATAAGATTCTGCTCTGTGGTGTTTCTAACACATGTGCCAAGTCTGGGGAGGGGCCAAACTAGTTCCTCAGAGACAAAGAGCAAGCCGATGCCTGAGCCACATGTAAACAAGGTCTATGGGCCATTACCTGCCAAGTGGTTAGTCTTTGGCAAGGAAGGGGACAGCAGTGAAAAATCTACATCTTAGCAAAGAAACAGCATGGAGTTCCCATCCACACAGTCTGCCTGTTGCCATGCTCCCAGCTGAAGATGCTTCTCAAACGGAGGACAGGCCTATAAAAAGAAGGGGTAGACACTCCAATGTACCCCCTACCCTTCCTCCTCCTCTCTCACTCTCTGTCCAACGATTCACTGCACCAGAAGGAACAAAGGGAGCAGCCATTCAACTGGGGACGGGGTCCTGGCCTAAGAATTTTGGCCAGTAAGACTGTTGAGAGCATATGGTAAGAAAAACTGTACTTTGAATTTAGCCTAGTTGGTTAAGTTAGACACTAATTGTATTTTATCTTTATTTTTCTTGTAATCATTTCTGACTGTTATATCTCATTATTTGTAGTCACTTACAATAATTTTCTTTGTAGTTAATAAACTTGTTTTATTGTTTTATCTAATCCAGTGTGTTTGAACTGAAGGGTCTGGGAAACTCCATTTCAAACAACAAGATTTGTGCATATCATTTCTATTAATAAAATGATGGACTTTATATAAGCTTGTATTGTCCAGCAGAGGGCTGGGCAGTACAGACATACATTTCTAGGGGAAAATCTGGGACTGGGAGTGTGCTGGGGTCACCCTACAGTATAATTCAGGCTGGTAAGAGCCTAGGTGTGACTGGCAGGCTGCAGGTACACAGAGACCAAGCTGGGAGTGACTTACATGTTGGAGGTGTTTGTAAGTAGTCCTGACTGGAGACTACAGCAGCAAAGAAGTGTAAAGGACACCCCACGTTAAAGGACAGGCATGTAGATTGTATTCTTTTATGTCACAGAGGAATTAGGTGGGATGGAAGTCTGGCATTCTTTGAGCAGTCTCAATATTTTTTTATCCAGATGTATCTAGAAACGGGGTCTTAATTTGAGCTATTAGATCATTCATTTCATTGCCTGGCTAGTGCTGGACCCTTCCCTAGAGTAGATTTTCTAAAGTTCTGTCCAGCTTGGTTTTAAATGGCCCAAGTGATAGGACTTCAATAATTTCCCAGGAGACACGACTCTACAGGATAAAAGATCTCACTATCACTGGTATTCAGTCTAAATGTCTCCTTTCTTAATTTAATACTATTATAGCTAAATAACAACTTGTGTACCTCGCTTAATCCTCTCTATCTATCTACCTCTATCTATCTGTGTACAAACATATAGCGAGTACTGTTATTGTAACCCCCACTAAACCACTGATCTCTTTGTCTCCCTCTGGTGGCTAGACCCTGTAATAACAGCTTTTCAGTCAGCTACTGCCTCCAAGTTAATGATGTTAGTATTTTAGCTCATGCAGTAAAAGCTCATTTTTAGACCCATAGGTCTTGAGTTCAGTCCCCATAGATGACTCATCCAGGGACATTGTCATGTATACTCTTCCCCTTAGCCATCTTTTAGCTGAACTGTTTCTATTCATGTTTAGAAAAAATCTCCAACCCCCTCATCATTTTTGTAGCTCTTCTCTGAACAGCCTCCATTTTATGGTATGGAAATGTGGTCTGACAAAGCAGAGAAATCAGAAATGTATTGTCTGACCAGTTCCGGAGAAACTACTATCCACTTACCAGAGAGATAGGGGTATTTTCAGCATCCCAAGCACCCAGGAGCAATCCATCTCTGTATGTTTAAATATGTTTTAATGCTAACTACAAAGCATCTAGATAAGTAGAATATAATGGGGACAAAGCTTCCATAAGCATCAGCTGTGCTTTCCTAACTTGATAGAATTTTCTGATCTTCATACAAGTTTATTCAGGAAAGCTGGAAATCATGTGGTGTAGGGTAGAATCCTGCCATGGGTTAAAAACAACAGCAGCAAAAAAACCCCACCCTCTTCTCAACTCAGAAAGGGACTAAGAATAGTGATGCAGAAATCTGCATTGCTAGGACAGATATTGTTCAGCAGATGCACCAGATTCACTCTCCTGGGCGCAGCTGCACTGGAAGGAGGATTCACCTGTAGCAGTGCCACCATCCAAAGTAGTGCCACTATACATTCCAGGCTGGGCTCCATAAGAGCACCATTGATAGAGGCTTCTCTGGAGATGCAGTAAATGAGTGTATCAGTAGGTCAGCCCTTCCCCATCCCAGACCAGCTATGCTCACTTTCTGGATTGAACCAGCTGTCTCTGTACCCTCCAGTAGAGCAGGACTACACTGATGCATCTCCACTTCTGGAGAACTTCCCACAACTGAGAGGCCCTCAGACCAGGTTTTATCAGAGGAATATGGGCAATGAACTGAGCCTGCTGAGTATATTTTAATCCAAGAGGACGATGACTAAAGTAGCTATATTTGCAGGTCACCACAAATTTAGTGAAGATGGAGGCTGGATTGAGGACTGAAGAATTTCAGAAAGCCCTATCAAAGCTAGATAACTGTGCACCACAATGGCAAATTAAATTCGCTGTAGATAAATGCAAGGTAATGCATATTGGAAGGAACAATTCAAACTACTTGTTTACACTGATGAATTTTGAATTGTCTTTCCTGAGAAGTTACAGCTACAGCTATCTAGGTATCATTACAAATAGCTCAATGAAGGCTCAGTATGCAGCAGCAGCAGTTAAAAAAAGCAAATAAAATGTTAGGTTAGGCTGCCTTGACAAGGAGATAGTGAATAGCATGGACAAAATTATATGATGTTATTATATAAAACCACAGTACAGTATGTCCTCACCTTGAATACTGCATTTGAGGGTGGTCACCTCATCTCGAAGAGGACATGAGAAATAGGAAAGGGCTAGAAAAAGGGCAAACAAAAATTATTAGAGACCTAGGGGGAGACTATACGGTGAGGAGACTAGGAGTCCATCATTTGGAAGTCTTGTAATGGAATACTAATATGTATTATACTGTTCAGCCAGTAGGTGGCTCTGTGTGTAAAATATCTTATTTAAAGGAACCTCAGCCATACCTAGCAGCGCATTAAAGGATCTTATGTTGAACACATCTAATTGCATAAGCAACCTTGTGATAAGTCTATATCTTATACAGAATTACATGACACTGTGTCAGGTGTAAACTAAGAACATAAACAGAAGGAACAGCTAGAAAGGTTGCAGGATCTCATCAACATGATACTCTTCAATGCTCCAGAGAACTTCAGCTTTGACGAACCTTCACAACAGACTGGAAGCAGTATTTTGCAAGATTTTGAATTGCAAACACACTCCAAAAAGACACTGGAGATATACAGGTGTCGTCTTTAATTTATGCTATGGGGAAAGCAAGCAGAGTATATCTTTGAATCCTTTGACTTTACTGAAGACAGTCACAAAGATACCTATGAAAGAATTCTGGTGATGTTTGATGCATACTTTATACCTCAGAGAAATGTGGTTTATGAAAGAGCATGTTTTCACCAGAGAATTCAAGAACCAGGGGGAAATGCTGAATGTTTTATAAGAGCACTGCCTACTTTGGCCAAAAGATGTGATTTTGGGAATGCAAGACCTGCAAAAATCAGAGACAGGCTGATTGTTGGGTTAACAAATAAAACCTTTCACAGCGGTTACAATTAAAAAAAGATTTAATCGTAGCCACAGCTATTCAAATAGCAAAACAGTCGGAAATGGTGAAACAACCAAACTTTGAGAAACTTGACAAACTTGAAAAACCTGAAACTAGCTTAGAAACTGTAAACAGACACTTGGGTGTTAAAAGTCATAGAACCCCTGAGGCAATGAGTGAGAACTCCCAAGGAAAGAGGGATAAATTCCATCCTACATGCACAAGGTTTGGAAATAGTCACATCCCAAGAAGTGATGCGTGTCCAGCCCGAGGCACACTATGTAATAAATGCATGAAATGTGGACATTTTGCAGCTGTTCACCACACTAAAGCAGTCAGGGAGTAGACTCTTTTTAGAGACTATCAAGAGCCATTGTTCCAGTTGTGATGACAGACAACCTGCCTGGTAGAGTGAAATCGAATATTCCTGGAAAGAGTATTGATTTTAAAATTGATTCAAGAGCTGATGGCATAGTCATGTCAGAAGGGACTTACAATCACCTTCAACCCCTCCCAGAGCTGAAGTCACCTGACACAGCTCTGACTAGCCTTGGAGATATTCTGAACTGCATGGGCCAGTTCACCACACAAACAACTTACAAAGACAAAAGCTATGCATTTAGGTGTCTGTGATCAAAGGGCCAGAGACCAACAGCCTTCTCAAGCTGAAGCATGGCAGTCATGATGGGCCTAGTGAAAAAGGTGAAAGGATTCAATGGAACATTTGGTGATACTGGACTTTTGAAAGGAGATCCTGTGGAATTCTTTGCCAGAGGATGTTATGAAAGCCAAGACTATAACAGGGTTAAAAAAAAAGAACTAGATAAGTTCATGATGGATAGGCCCATTCAATGACTATTAGCCAGTATGGACAGGGATGCAAAACCATGCTCTGAAGTGTCCCTAACCTCTGTTTGCCAGAAGCTGGGAATGGGCAACAGTGGATGGATCACTTGATGATTGTTCTGTTCATTCCGCTGGGGCACCTGACATTGGCCACTGTCGGAAGACAGGACACTGGGCTAGATGGACCATTGGTCTGACCCAGTATGGCCATTCTTATGTTCTTATGAGAGGCTAAGAGTTGTACAGACAGCTAAGAAAATCCTACAACAGAAACCTCTCTTTGCTCTTCTGATTTACACATCATCATCAACAACACCTACTGGATATAGGCCAGCACAACTCCTGATGGGAGGTCAATTCTGTTCCCACTTTGGAAATGAATCTATCTCCAAAGTGACTGGACATGAAGAGAGTAGCCACATCAGATAAAAAGCCTAAAAGAGCTTATGACCACTTTTACAACAGATGTCACTCAGTTAGAGAGCTGCCAGGTCTAGAACCTGGTGACTGTGTTCACATCAAATTGGATGGAGAAAAAGGCTGGACAACCCCTGCTGTCAAAGAAAATATAATGGCTGCTCCCTACAGCCAATGGCTGGGTGTACTGCAAGGGGGGGACTCAGGCCCGCCCTCTACTCTGGGTCCCGGCCCAGGGACCCTCTGGCAGCAGCCTCGCTGTCCTCCTTCTCTCCCCTCATCTGTCGGCTTCCCTGGGTCACTTCCCCTACGGTCCCTTGCACCCGCTAGGCCCTTCCCTTCAGGGCCTGCAGCCTGGCAGGCCTCAGGCTAGAGCTCCCCTCTGCTCCCTGAGCCTGGCCAGCACTGTACTGTCTGTGGTGTTGGTCTCCCTACTTTGGAAACAGACCTTCCCCTGTCAAAGACCTGGGACAGACTGACTGCTTGCTCCCTGAGCAGCCTTTTATGGGGCTGAGCCTGGCCCTGATTGGCTGTCTCCAACCTGGGCCCTGATTGGCTCCCAGTAAGCCCTTCTCCCATTGGCTGTGCGTCTGAACAGGCCCACTGGCCTGCCGCAGCCCATAATCTCAGGGAGTGGGGCAGCCGCCCCACTACAGATGGGTATTGAGGAGCAGTGGGCGCTGTCCGGGGTTCTCTGCTCGGTGTCCCCGTCTGGTTCTCTTCTTTTGACCCTTTGACCACACTCCTGTCCCTGTTTTTACATTAGTTGTCCCCCATAATTATTTGAGTTCCAGGCCCTGTGGATCCTCCCCTTAGGCTGGGGGGGGATCCTTTAGCAGTGGGCGGGCTTACGCCCACCCACTTCCCGGAACCCAATAGGTACAGATGGGTACTGAATTTATAATAAAGTGTTTAGTGTTTAGACTTCACGAAATGCTTATAGGATGCTGCATGCATTTATCTTACTTGCCCCTTATACTTTTATCACATGCTGTAAGGTAATTTAGGTTTTTGCTTTGTAACTGAAAAAAAGTTTGCTCTGAAATGGTGAACTCAGTCAGGAGGGATCATCTCCTGCCCATCAAGTAGGCCTCTCAAAATTAAATAGGCAGCCAATGAGGGAGGCTGCAGGGAGTAGCCAATCAGGGCCCAGCAAACTCATATAAAAGGAGCTGCAAGGCCAGAGACAGTCAGTTGCTGCCTGGAGCTGGAGGAGTGAGAACTGTGTTCCTGGCTGGCTGAAGGAGCAACTGGACCTCAAATAGATCAGTTGCCGGCAGGGACCGGGGAAGCAAGGAAGGACATCCTGGCTGGTTGCTGGGACTGAGTAAGGACTGAAACTGGGGAGGGCCACAGAGACAGTATCTCCAGGGAGGAAGCCCTAGGGGTATGGCCCTCATACCAGGGCCAGGACAAGTTAAAGACTATATACACTGGAAGAGTTTTGTTCTGTTTCACGTACAGATAGTGTGTGAGAATCGGCCGCAGGGCTGAGTCACTGAAAACCTGCCTGAGAAACCATTGGAAATAAAAACATCTTTTGCTGTTTGGACTCTCACAGGGCTGGAGCTACAAAACAGAAGCAGAGATCCCCAGGGTCAACCTGGGTAGCCCTAAAAGACATTCATTGCTGACAGATTACTGCAACTCTGTCCCCTTTTGAAAGCACAGACTGTAACTCAGTTGTTTATATATGTTTGCCTACTGTAAATAACTCATTGCTTTTCTTTGTTAGTAAATCCTTAAATAGTTTACTACAGGACTGATAAGCAAGAAATCGAAGGTACAGATTGACCTGGGGTAAGTGACTGGTCTTTTGGGACTGGGAGCAACCTGGATATTTTGTGATCTTTGATGTATAACAACCATTTATCACTAAGTCCAGCTTGCCAGGGTAGCAAGATAGACTGGAAGGCCTAAGGGGACTGTCTGTGTCTCCATGGTAAGACTGATAGTGCTTTAGGAGTTCACATTTGTTATAGGGTTGGTGAAATCTAATTATAGAACATACAATCATGGCAGAGACCCCCCCCCCCAAACTGCTTCTTGACAGTCTGCCCTGAAGTTGGCACTCTCAGTCGTGAGCCACTCCAGACAGTGGGACAGTAGGAATGTAAAACTTAAAGGGGTAGATGTAATCGAATGCTAATCAGTATTATACTGTTCCAGCGCTAGGTGGCACTGTGTGTAAAATACCGTATTTAAACGACCCTTAGCCATACCTGGCAGCACATTAAAGGATCTTATGATGAACACATCTGGTGTGCATAAGCAAGCTTGTGACCCGTCCATATCTGGTACAGAAGTACATGACAAGCTGAGCTAGGATAAGTGTTGTATTTGGACCCAGAAGCTGGGACAGGGCAAAGGGGAATGGATCACTCGATGACGTCCTGTTCTGTTCGTTCCCTCTGAAGCACCTGGCATTGACCACTGTCTGAAGACTGGAAACTGGGCTAGATGAACAATTGGTATGAGCCAGTTATGGCTGTTCTTATATAGACACAGGGTGAGCTGATTTACACACAGCTACCTGCTGTGGTGCCTTTATTATTCTGGCAACAAATAAATACAAATGGAAGTAAAACTTTGCTCCAAGTACAGCGTGCCCAACCATTTAAAGCGTCAGGACGTTACCATAAGGGTCTGTAAAATACCAAAGCGTATATAGAGGAGGCCAGTCATATGCTCCTGCCTAACCTTTCCCATAGTACAAGCATGCACAAGAAAGGCCCTCGAAAAGGAACACATTTTAAAAGGATAAAAGGAAATACCATTTTATACATCATAACATTAACCTGTAGAACCCAGTGCTGCAAGGGAAAAATCAAAGCAAAGAGATTTGAATAGTGATAAGACATTTATGGGAGTGATTCGCATTGACACTAGGGCCTCCTTTTCACTGCCACTGTGGTGTCTTCGTGTCAATGAGAATCAGGCCCTTAATCTACATAGTAAGCATCACATCTGTGATTACTCCAGCTAGGGTAAAATTACAAGCATTACAATGCCCCAAGCTTCAGGGCCTTTCCACTAATCATTAGCTGCAGGAAAGGCAGGAATGAATTCTGTAGCTCGGCCCCAAAAAGTGCCAGAAAAAGCTTTACCATCCTGTGTTCTGTATATGCCATGTTAATTCCAGAAATTCCCCTATGTTTGGAATGTTTAATACATTATTTTTAAAATGTCATTGGCACTGCTTTAGTATCGCTCTGCCTGGAAAGCCAGTTTCCTTGGTAACACAAGCTCAACTGTAATGGCAAGAGGAGAGGTAAGTTATCACTCATAAAGTTTAGGAAAATTCCTCTAAAGTAGCTTTTCTATACATAACAATGCAATGATTTTTACGATGAGCTATCTGGCAGCCTACAGGGCCTAGGAATCCTGTATCCTCATTGGAAAGCTGGGATTTCCAGTTCCTTCCTAATGGATAAAGTATTTGGCCCCAGTCTTAGAGCTTTCTACCATTTTTATGCTTGCCTCTCTCTGGGGCTGCCAGAAGCTGATTTGACCCATGGCCACCTACAACAGCCCATGGCAGTAGCCAGGGACTGCTAGAGTGCAGCATGCTGTAGCCATACCTGCCACAGGGTGGCTGGCCCCTTTTGTTGAAGCAGGTCCAGCACCCTTGTGCAGTCTGGCCAATTCAGAGAGTGGGGCACACCTGGGGCTATAAAGAGCCAGGCTGTCATTAAGGAAGAGGAGTAGGAGTGAGTTTCCTGGGAGAGGCTGCCAGAGTTCTCTGGGAGGGGAGGCAGTGGGAACCTGCTAGGTCAAAAGGGTCTCCAGGGAGAATGTCCTGGGAAGTGCTGCTCAGTTCAAAGAGCAAGGAGGAATCCTGCAATGGGCCCTGAAGCAGGAAGGACAGAAGCAGACACCACAACTGCTACAGCACTGCAGCTGTGCCATAGTGTAGACACTTCCTGTAGTGACAGAAGGAGTCTGTCCGATCATGTAGGTAATCCACCTCTCTGAGAGGCGGTAGCTAGGTCATGAAGGATTCTTCTGTCGACCTACCCATGTCTACACTGGAGGTTAGGTTGACCTAAGTACAGTGCTCAGAGTGCAACATTGTTCACATAGTGATACACCTAAGTTTTAGATATGAACCAGGCCTGAGAAAGGCAAAGGGGAAAATGCCCTGGGAGCTGTAGACCAGTGTGGGCTGAGGAACTCCTCTTCATGACCAGCCCTCCAGCCAGGTCACTGTACAGTCCTCCCTTTTCAGTGTATCAAAGTTCCACTGGATCAGCTGTTTCAGGCAGTCTTCCATTTCAGTGCCCAGTCTGTGCCACTTCCCTAGTGGCTGATAGGAGAACCCAGGCCCATCCACTACTCCAGGGTCCAGTCCAGGGACCCTATGTCCAGCAACTATGGTCTGCTTACACCCAGCCTCTGTTGCTGTCCCTCTGGATTCCTTCTACTTCTCTGCTCTTATCTTCTGGCCTTCCCCCTCTCTGGGTTTACCAGCCCAAACTCCCTCCTTCCAGAGAGTGACTGCACACTACTTCCCTGCAGCCCCTTTCTGCTGCCAACTTCCTGGCTTTATATCAGCCCTGCCTCTTCTTTCTCAACTAGGCTCCATCTTCAATCAACTGTTCCAGCCCTGGCTTTTCCCGAGGCGCAGCCTATCAGGATAGTTGACCTCACATAACCTGCTTTGCCTTGTGTGTGGGTGGACACCCCATCACAGCCCCCCATTCTTGGTTAGCCCTTAGGCATTACCATAATGAACATGATTAATAATATTAATAATGTGCAGCACATAGCAGATTGATGCATCGAGGCATTTATGTAATGCAAATACTAAAACAAATCCTGATCAAGATGCAATGTCTGAAGGAGGACTCTTTACAACATGTTACCTAATCTAATAAACAGAGGTGCCTGGCATGAACCCGTGGCTATTATTAACACTTTAGTTAGGTATTCATAGCCCTGGCTCTGTAGCCATGTCTTGGTCCAATGGAAAGGCTAATGTAAATCTAATTTAAACATTTTTGTTATTTTGGTGTGTTTAAATTTACAAGGAGATTAATCACTGGGTTTTTTTTTTCCCTTCCCCATAAGCCTTTGAAGGAGACTAATATTATAAATAGGATCTAATTAGCAACTTGCTTTGAGTCTTAAGATCTTTTTATTTTCCTTGCAGGTTCAGTCACTGTCAATGTCTCAATCTCCAGGGATTATTCTTCAGTTCCCCCAAGAGATTTCAGTCGCCTCTTCAATCTTTTTGATTTCACTTCATTTAAATATTGCAGCTAATTTTAAGACTTAAACGATGAATAAGCTTAAGATTAAGGCTTATTAATAAGGGTTAAGAGGATCTTTCATTTCCACTAGATCTCCTTCCTATCCAATATTCATCTTCAGAAGAAGCTGTAACCCCTATTTGAGTTTACAGCTCTGATGGAGTGAGAGAGAGGAAGGGAGGGGAATTACTTAAATACAAATTTGAAAAAAAGATACTGTCTGGAGTTTAAAAGCATTGATCCCCTTCTGTTCATCCATTTAAAAGAGCAATTTAGCCTTGGAAGTCATTTCTAAGCCTGTGTCTGTGATGTCAGAATCAGGACTCTCATTCTGTGTGGTCTTGTCACACATTAGTTAGTTAGTCCCCATTACGCCTCTGGTGTTCAGGGCGGCAATGAAGCTCCTCCACTCCTGTCTGTTTCTGGCAAGTCTTTCAATGGTTTCCCCAGCTCTGCCCCAGGTTTTTCAGCTCAGCTTCCACAGCTCTTCGCCATGTGATTTTCGGGTGGCCTCGTTTTCACTTGCCTTCAGGTGTCCATCTTATTGCTAGTCTGGCAATGGAATCAGTTTCCATCCGAAGCACATGGCCAATCCGTCTCCAGCGCCACCTGGCAATGATGGTGCTCATATCTGCTTGGCTGCACTGTGTGAATGGGTCTTGGTCTGAGATTGTTCTGGGCCAAAAGATGCGGAGGATTTTTCTGAGGCAGGCTGTATGGAATGAAGACAGTTTGGACGTGTCATACGTGGTCATTTCCCGGCATTCTGCACTATAAAGAAGTGTTGAAAGTACGCAGCTCTGATAAATCTTGAGTTTGTTTTTGTGTTGTATTTTGATGATTTCCAGACTGTATTTAAGCTCCTGAAGATGTTCCTGGCTTTATTGATTCTGTTCCAGACGTCTGATGTCCAGTATATCACAGGCCCCCAGCACCCACAGGTTAAACCCAACAACCGAAACTAGGCTGAAGTATTACAGCTCACAGGAGACTAGACTGTTGTGCCACAGGCAAAGAATAGAGGGACTGAGGTGCAACAGTGCTTGCCTTCAGGCCCCTGCAGTGGCAGAGAAATGATTAAGTGAGATATACCTGGATAATCCTGGCAAGTGACCTGCAGCCACCCACTACAGAGGAAGGCAAAAACCCTGCAAGGACACTGCCAATCTGACCTGGGGGAAAACTTCCCAACTGCACATACAGCGATCAGTTAAACCCTGAGCAAGAGCCAGACAGCTGAACACCTGATAAAGAGAATACTCAGTGCCACCTCAGAGCACTGGCCCTCCCTGCTCAAGTGTCCCATCTCCAGCCATGGTCATTCCTGATGCTTCAAAAGGAGACCAAAAGAAAACCCAAAACAGCTCAGAATACCATGGGAGGAAAAACTCCTTTCCTGACCCCTGCAGGTGACTAGCTGAAGCCCTGAAGCATGAGCTTTTAGGAACAGAAGAGCACCACGGAGCTTCTTCCTAGGCTTATACCCACCTATCCACAGGCAGACTCTTCACAGCCTTCCTGGATAAACTCTTATTTTCCACCAGAGTGAGGGAGCCCAACAGGTAGCAGGCCAGCAACCATCAGCCATGTGCGTCACCAGCATTATCTAATCTAGCAAGGCATTTATACCACACTAATCACTGTAGTATCTAGGCCCTCAGACTCTGACTCGCCATTAAGTCCTGTACAATTCTGACTATAGGGGTAGGGTCCCAAATATCTAGGTCTTTGGGCAAGTCACTTTATATGTGCCTCCACTCCCCATCTGTAAAATGAGCATAATAAAGCTCCCTTTCGCCCACACTTTGTCTTATGTGTTCAGACTTTCACTTTTCCAGGGCAGGGACTGTCTCCTATGATGTGCTCGTACAGCACCTAGCACAGTGAGGTCCTGTTCTCATTGAGCCTATAGGTGCCACTGTAATGCAAATAAAAAATAACTGTGGTACAAGTTGACTAGTGGGCACTCTAGCGTAGACTAGTCACTGGTGTTTTGCTGCCTCCCAGAGATAATTCATTAGCTCCCACAGCTCTTCCTTTTACACAGGCAGTTTCCCCAACATTGTCTGCATAAACACAGCCTATTCCCCTCCTATCCCACTCCCTGCTCTTCCCCTTTTCCTTCTCTACCTCTTGTGATTTTCCTGTCAATCTTGTAACCAAGGACTGCGTTCTGCAGTCCTTTGTAGACACGTGCCTCTGGGGCAGTGCATAATTTGTAATGAAAGAGGTACCAGGGCTCAAACAATTTTTTTACTTTAATAACTGATGCAGCAAGCCCAGAGGTGCCAGGCTATGAACTGCCAAGCCTAGAGGTGCCGGGGCTCAGACTTGGCAAGCCCTGGCACAAATTAAGCACTGCTCTTGGGTTAAAATCAGAAGACAAGTCGGGAGACCCACTAAGTGCTAGTGGCTTCCAAATAGAAAAGTTATTTCCAGTCTGCCTTTTCAAGACATGAGGGGTTTTCCTTCTTTGTCCGCTTTAACACAAGGCTCTGGATGTTTTTTTATTTCTTAATACTGACCCAGACTGAAAGCAGCCAATAGGTTAGGAAAACAGAAGCAGCAAGAAGCCCAGTTTCTTAAGAACACGGCCTATCATTGACCGCAACAGGAACCAGTGAGGATTCTGCCCTCATCTACTAGACGTTCAACCAGAGCCAGGTACACCAAGAGAATTGCCCCCACGGGATCTTCCTTTCTTCAAACTGCAGTTGCTGGGGGCATAGTGGCACAGAAGGCAAATGGGATTGGAATGAGCTCGCAGGTTGTGTCAGAAATAAAGATTTTTGGTGTTCTCATCCTAGTCCCATTTGTGCAAATACTTTGGCGTGATCAGCAGTCTTATCTTGGCAGAGGCTGAAGGACAGGTATAGCAGAAGGCTTTTGCAGCTCAGGATTGAGGGGGATTGACAGAGGTCTCTGGAGGAGAGATTGGGATCAGGACTTGAACAGCGGGGAGTTTTGTAAACTATGTTGATATGAGCATGTGAGACACCGGACTAGAATAGCAGGGGACACTTAATGTCAGAAACAAAACGGATTGGCAGAGTTGTGTGTGAGAGCCATGGATGGGCTGGAATAGCAGGAGGTGCTGCAGCTCTGGATTGAGATGAACCGGCAGAGCTGTTCTGGTCCACCACAGATGGTGTAAAAGCAGGTGAAAATCAAGCAAAATCCCCTGAAAAAATACCAGACCTATATGAGAGAAACTGTTTTACAACACAGAAAACAACAGATCTTTCAAAAGCACTTGCTAGGTTTCCATTGAAACTCAGTCGATTGCACTGTGCAGCCCATGCCCAATGAGTTGCCAGCGACATCCTAGTCCCTGCTTTATTGGCACCTTAGAATGCCTGCCTGCTTTCTAAAATCCCTTATGGGAAGCTGTTGAGCCAGCTAGAATATTCCCATTCCTTGTCATGCAGTTACTATTGCAGCTGTGAGAGCATTAGCATGAGCTGTCAGTGTCATCAACAGCAACAAAACCTGGGCTTGAGGGTTATTTTCCAAAAGCCACTTTGAGCACTGATTGGATTCAGACACCAGAGTTTGGAATCAATCTGTTGCATTTTA
Organism: Trachemys scripta elegans; assembly: GCF_013100865.1. Taxonomy (NCBI): domain Eukaryota; kingdom Metazoa; phylum Chordata; order Testudines; family Emydidae; genus Trachemys; species Trachemys scripta. The sequence continues at coordinate 94,238,190 of NC_048298.1, forward strand.
TATCTTGTCTCTTGATCCTTTCTTTCCCACCTACTGGTACATGTTTTCAAAGTCCCTTTACCCTCTACTGGGGCTTGAGGGGATGGAGATGGAAGTGACAGAGGCAGCGACAGTAGTGAGAAGAGATGAAACTCTGCTTGATCCTATTACAGTGCTCACTGATGGTGCATATTTCTTCATCTCCCAGCCCATGTCTTTCCAGCTGGCATCTATTGTGAACAGCCGGTTTCCCTGAATGAAGCAATTAGCCCAACAGCAGTGCAAAGACTGGATGCAATATTTTTAATTTCAGAAAGAGTATTTCCTTGAACACCCAGTGAATAATCCCTTCCATTGAAGTCTATAGTCTCTACCATTCTAAGATTCTCTTTATCATTCTTAGAGGCAACCTGTCTGCAACTACTTGATTTGCAGCAGGCAATACACTGTCCTTGAACTGGTATCCAGGCACTAAGATGGAATTGGCCCATTATAGTTCTTCCCAAGTAATGACTGGATTTGTGGTGTGCAGGTGTGTGCCCCTGTCAGGAATCAGAGCCTGTAGCAGAGCCAGTCTCCAGGCAACCTAAGGAGTGCAACTGGCCTGTAGAAGGCTGCCTGATTGGCCAGAGTGCCTGATTGGTGGGAAGAGTCAGCAGACCAGCTCCTAAACCCAGCAGCGGCACCAGCTTGGTGATTGCTCAAAGCATTTGATCATGGCTGTGATAGTGTCTCCCTCTTCCTGGTAGGAAGGCCACGCGTCTGGTTTTGAACCAGACAGGCATCTTTTTGGGTGGTTTGTCCCCCATCTGGTACCAAGACAAAACTGGACGTGTATTTGTCTGGTATAGGGTAGGGGACACCATTTTGAAGAGTGTGTTGCTCTGCTCTTCAAAATGGCAGACCTATCCAATATGAAAGAAAACCACATCTGCTGGCAGGGGCAGGGTGGCATGCTCTTCAGAATGGGGCCTGCCATGCGGTCTGACCTTGCACGCAGTGTGTGTGAGAGATCATGCCTGCAGGGGCATACCTGGAAGTACTGGAATATCCAGTATTCCAGGAATGCATGAGTGGTCATCCTAGTTCCCAGCCTTGCTCTGGCCTTGTTCCAGCCTTAGACACAACCCTGCCAGGCCTTACCTCACTCCGGGTAACCCAACTCTGGCCCTTGGCTCCAATTTCTGACTTTGGCTCTGACCCTTGGCTCAGCATCTGGCCTCTGATTCCAGGTCTGATCCTCAGCTCTGATTCCTGACTACTGAGTCCTGCTCTAACTACTGGGCATGGTTTCTGACAGCCCCCTACTTCTTAGTGCAAGCGAGTCTCAAACCCTGGTAGCTTTGACCACTCTGCTACCTTTCCCGGCCGAACAAAAAGTGAACCTCGCTTTGGTTAAAATGTGCCTAACTTGTCTCAGCCAGATGTTGGTCTTTGCATAACTTTGGCTCATCCCTTCATATAAGGGGCAATTATTCAACTGAACTATCAATGATTATGGTTCAGAAACATTTTTTATGCTCACAGGTCTGTAACGCACCAACACTGAGTTGTCAATCATAAGGCCTTTTCCAAAACCATGTAGAAGTTTTCCCTTGGTATTCATAAAAAGGTCCACACAAGGTAAGGTTGATAATACACTAATTGTCGTGGGTGATAACACAATAACTGTGGTGGGTGTGACACCTACACAAGGGTTAATAGTAGTAATTAATACAGTAAAATTAGTTGCTTGTTAACACTCTTGTTCTCTAAGTAAGTTTCCTGGTGAGAAGATTCTAATGATGCAGTATTCTATCTTGTGTTTTACTGGAAGAATGCTTGTCATTCTTCACCCTGCTCGGGGAGTTTTGTGGGTGGAGTCTATGTGCCTAATTCCCCTCTCATGTGCATAAATTGAGAGTATTTCTAGACCCCCTAAGTTGTCAGCTTAGGGGAGTTGCCATCTTGCTCATGCAATGGAATTTAGCTCTTAAAAAAGCTGTTGTAATATTTTGGATTCACTTATGGACTCTAACACTATTACACCAAATGTATTCCACATTCAAAGATTCTACTGCTGGAGTGTACTGACTTGTGGTTGCTCATTAGACACAATGCACTAGATCCTCACTGGGGCCTTAAAGGGAGAAAGAGAAAGCTATCTGTAGGACAAAGAGACAAGGGAAAGGAAAAAGGGGAGGATGAGAAAGAGGAAGAAAAAATGGAGGTGCAGTACGTTTCCAATTGGTTTGTTTAGTAGAAGATTGTTATATAAATTCAAATGTTTGTGTGCATGGTACATTTTATTCTGTGAGGTGAGAGGGGAAATTGGAGATCTGACTGTAGATGGAAGGTGGGTATGGGACTCTAGAATTCCTGCAGTAAGTGTGGAGAAAGGGATAAGCTGCTCTATTATCCAAAACCACAGCTACACAATGTTGTGTTCTGTCTCCCTCTAGTGGTGGTTGGGCCATATAGAGTAGTTGATGAGCCTGCTTCAGCACTGACTAGCAGAGTTGTCACCTCTAACTCAGGCAATAAGAGCTTGTGCTGAAATTTTAGATCCAGAGGTGCCATGTGTGATCCCTGCTGATGGTGACCCACCCTGGGGTGCAGTGTTACAAGTGGTGGCCTGTAGAGGGAATTGAGGTGGGTGAACTTATGCAGCTCATGACAAGCTTCCTCAGCCAGGGAGTGTGTGACCCACACAGCTAGAGGAGGACAGAGTGCCACACTGGGTTACAGTTGACACTTCCTTAAATGTGACGCCAGCATTTTACTTTGTTGGCATTCTAATAGAATATAATTTATTATCATATGATCTTAGAATTCCAAACAAACAATAGATGGACTTCCTTCCTCCCTCCCCCCTTTTTCCTGCCTATAATGCGGCTAAAATATTTTTAGATTCAGGAAAGTGTCCCTAGTATTTTGTAGCTTCTTGGGACAGCATCCCACTCTCCATCACTTAATGTTTGTCTCCCCGCAACATCTCCACTTTTGTTTGCCTAGTGCCTGGTCTGGCTTCCCTACGTCAAAGTGGGGGTGTGCAGATGAACTCATTAGTGCTTGTGGAGCATTTGGATATTATGGTGTTGAGCTCCATAGAAAATCCTGTCACTAGATCAAAGAAAATCCAGATATGACAGACATGGATGAAGCTGCACCGACGTCATTGGAGCGGCCCTGAAATGCACCAGTTCTGAATTTGGTCTAAAAGGCTCAGTTAGGTCAAATGGCAATAGAAGTGTATCTCTGCATTGAAACTAGACACCCAGGAGAGTGAAAAGTGAGTGGTCTTCATCTGTGCCACTGATGCTGGATAACTCAAGTGCAATGCTGGTTCATCCGTGGATGTGTGAGGCCTAGTCTACATGATGTTCCCATCCAGCGAATGCCAGCTAGGCACCATTCCTTAGTATGAGCCAGCGGCTGTAATGAAACTGTCTAGGGACAGTCACTTAGTAGACTGATGAGGGGGACAAAAATGAGTTTATAAAGCCCAAGGAGACATGCTAGTGCTGCTGGTCACTGCAGCAGACAGCTGGTACCTGCTGTACAAAGCTGGGATCAGCTGGGTGGCTCAGACTCCAGTCTATTCCTGCCCCTAGCTCTGCTTTTACTGTTTCCCTCCCCATATCTGCTCCCCAGCAGCCAACCGCCAGTGTAGCATTTCCTCTCTCTGCTGCTGGTGGCTGGCTTCATTGCTGTTGGGAAACCCCAACAGGCGTTTTGACTGAGCCACGCCAGTGTGACTGACAGGTTTGTGCACACAGCTGGCTGGGGCATCCAGGAAGCATGGATGACAGCTACCCGAACTGTGCAGACAAGACAGTAAGTAGTTGTGGCAGGCCGAGGAGCAAGCAGACAGGACCTCTGCTTTGGGACTTGGGGGCTGGAGATGCAGGAGGTGGGTTTAATGGGGACTTGGTTGGCAGGGAAATGGAGACTTTGGGCTAAGGGGTAATGAGGGAAAAGGATGAATTTACTCTAATGGGGGAGGGAAAGAGAAATAGAGAGAGGATGAAATCAGGAAGGTGAGCACAAGGGGAACAGGGACTCAAGAAGGAGAGAGAGAAACATAGGCAAGGAGAAAGAACATTGTTTAAATCCACATCAGTAAAAATGGTCCCAAGGAGCCTTGCTTCCTGCCCCTTGGAGAGGACAAATCATATTTCCCTTCCCACCAGCCTCCACTGCTGCAAGGACTACCTGCTGGGTGTTTATCCTCAAAGTATGGGCCAAATTTCCCCACTTGGCTCCCTCAGTTTCCTGAATAGTCCACAGCTCACGGTACATACACACTGTTCTGGAGAACACTTCCTGATTAATGACAGAAGTTTTAGCTGTGTGCTGCAGCTCTTCCCTATAAGGGCAAGCAGGAAACCCTATGGATCATAAGATGACACAGAGGAATCACCGCCTTCATAACTTTCCCATTTGGGTCAAAGCCCAACAAGGATATCCTTGTAAGGAAGGCACTGGACTGAAGATAACTCAGGAGGATGGGGGTTCAGTTCCCCCTTCTGTCAGACTGTGGGCAAGTCACCTGATCCCTCAGGTCCCCAGCTGTAAAATAGAGTATATTTTTGCTGTCTCATCTATTTACATTGTAAGATCTTCGGGGCGGGGGCTGTCTGTCACTATATGTTTGTGAAATGCATGGAGCCACAATCTCATTTGCCCCCTCACTAAGTGCTACCATAATATACTGTAAATAATAATAGCACTTCCCTTTTTGTCCTCTGGCAGCCAGCATTCCCTCTGCCTTTCCTCTGGAATTAAAAATACACCATGAAATTGTCCGGCTTCTGGAGCTATCCAATGTCTGTTCTAGCAAAACAAAGGCAAAAAAGGATTGTTGGTGTGATTTGCTTTTCTCCGTGTCATTTCCATTCGCCCATGTGGCGCACCATGAGCCTCAATGAACACTTCCAGCTCTTTCCGGTCCCCTGGTGTTAGCTGTTGTATTGGGATAGTAAATGTGGACCAATGGAAGCAGTTGACTGAGGAGAACGCATCTTTTTTCAGAGAGGTTTTCCCATCTAGTTTATTTCCTCATGGCAGCTTTAATTATGAATGTGTACCTTCTTCAAGAGGTATAAAACAGGAACAGCCATACACGGGCAGGGATAGATTCATGCTCTGTTTTGTCTTAATCTATCTAAACCATAGGGCCTTACATACTTACTGTAAGATACAAACATGTCAAACACCCCAGTATGTTCTGCTATCTTCTTCAAAGGATAAGGCCAGGGTTTTCAAAAGTGGGTGTGTAGTCAGGCACAGACTCACCCCTGCGGCACCTCCTGCTGGTCATCCCGGGAATTATCTCACTAGCCTCTGGAGCACCCTCTGCAGGCCAGTGATCCGCCTGTTGTTGGCCCCATGTCCCTCCCAGACACCGGTGCCCTTGGCTTAGGTGCTGCCCCCTGGCAGTACCCCACTCTTTCTCTGTGGCAGACTGCAGTCTATCAGCCAATCATCACCAGCAACAAGGGGTTTGGACTGGCTGCCTTTACCCACCCTCAGGCTGCCCCTCTGCAACCCCAATACCTATATGGGCCTAGGACCAGGCCCTGCAGCCTAGGAAGTTGCTGGCCTAGGGCTTCCCAGCCCCAAGGCCTTTCCCAAGCCCTGCCTTACTCTAGGTCCCCAGGTGAGCAGCCTGCAGCTAGGCCTGTCTCTCTCTCCTATCAGAGAGAGACTCCTCTACTCTGGCTACCCTGGCCTTCTTATAAGGCTGAGTGGCTCAGTTTGGGGCGTGGCCCCAGCTGCAGCCACTTCCCCAATCAGCCGGGGTTTGCCCCTTTACACAGCCCCAGCCCTCTGCAGGGCTTTTCCAACCCCGCTACAGGGTGCCTAAAGTTAGACTCTTAAATAAGGTTGCCAACCCTCCTGGTTTTGACGGGAGTTTCCTGGAATCACGCTCTATCTCCCAGAGGCTATGTCAGCCAAACTGGGAGATTTGGGGCACTAACAGTCCAGTGTAGCAGTGGGGTTAAGACAGGCTCCCTTACCAGCCTTGTCTCTGAGCCACTCCCAGAAGCAGCCTGCACTGTCCCTACAGCCCATGGGGGGTGGCCAGGGGGACTCCGAACGCTGCCCCCACCCCGAGTGCCAAGTCCACAGCTCCCATTGGCTAGGAACTGCACCCAATGGGAGCTGCAGGGGTAGTGCAAGGGTCTTTGGGTTTGCTCAATTAGACAGTTGGCAACCCTACTCTTAAATCCACATGTGGGCAACTAAATAAGTGTTCCAAGCACTTTTCCAAGTGCTGAGCACCGTATAACTTTCATTGAAATTAAGCAAGGCCACTTATTAGGTGCTGAAATATGGATTTAGGAGCTTAACTTTAGGAACCTAATGTTGGGGTATATTGTCCCTTTCAGGGACAGTCTAGAGCTTACAGTTTAGGCACAATCAAGGAGGACCTTGCCCTGCCCTGCAGTGCCTTTGGGGGGGGGGGCATATAAACAAGAAAAGGGAGCTGTGCAAGAGGGGGAGGGCTCAGAAGCAATATTAGCTGTCAGAGATTCACCTGCTCTGGTCTTAGCGACTCTGGTTGTTCTGATGCCAGGCTCTGAAACAAAGGCTTTATGAGCTTGGTTAAGCTGCTGTCTCCTGGAACTGATGCCTAAGGGAAAGGAAGAAAGGCCACGTGTCTTCTAGGACAATCAGAGAATTATGGATTCTGCTGTTTGGGTTGGTTTGAAGGCCTTCTTAAAGGGGATATGGTTTGGTTTTGGTCTCCCTCTTCTTGAATCTTGTACATGCCCATTTTGAAAATCGTGGTCTGTGAATACAAGCTTTGTCTGTTAACACAACTGCCAGTGCCCCACCACTGCTGCTGCTCCCTTCCTTCTGTCTCAGATGAGATCTCAGTGTGACCTGAGAGGGTGCTCCTTGGATTGTATATAACAGGGCTCTATCCCTCTCTTTCCTTACTACGGGTTGGGATCCACTCTAGGTGACATCACAATGGCTTCACTGTGGAAAAGATTATCACTAATAAGGGACTTGAGATTGGGAATAAACAGATGTAGTCCTTTAAACAGCCAAGCTTCTGTTTTCATGCAAATCTCCATAGCGGGTTAAGAAAATGAGCTGGAGATGCAAAGTCTGGATCTAGATCCAGACTCAAAATTCAACAGCATTTTGGGGGGAAATGTTCAGAGCTAAGGCTTTGGTTTGGCACATTATATAGGAGCCAGCCACAACATTCGTATTGAGATCCAAATTTCCCTGAAGTTTGAGAGTGCTGAGAGAGAGAGAGGAGAAGAAGACGGGGGAGGAAATAGCCTCTGAGAATATATATTGGCAGAATCATAGTTCTAAACTGGATGACTTTGACAGTTTTTTATGAAGCTTCATCTGAGGTGATAAAATACAAATTAGGGTGTTCAAGCAAAAGCATTCCCCATCACCACTGCACTGTCAATCCCCTTCTCTCCACGCCTTGTATTTTGAGATCACAGTAACCTTCAGGATAACACATTACGATGTCTGAGTGGAAAAACACGGTGAGCTCTTTACACCAAAAGTGCAAAAAAGCATTCAAAATGGGACAGTGGGGCAGGAGAAGGGGAGAGACAGAGAGAGAAAGAAATGATTGTTTCAGTTCTGCAGTAAAAATAGAAATGATTACACTAAAAAGACAAATTGATTTCTTTTGTTTAAAATAGTGCTGGAACAGGTTTTTTCTCTCTGCTCCTTGACATTTCCCTGTTCCTGTAGGAATTTCCATTTAGCCTAATTAGGCTCTGTTTCTCCTTCATTTGGGCTCCATAACTCATTAGCTTCCAACAGGGGAATGCACAATTCTACGATGTCTAATTACCTTCTTCTTGAAGACATTCTGATTGCCTCTGGTCAAAAAATGCTGATCCAGTCCCTCCAGCTGATCTGAACTCTTCTGAAAATGAGTTGGGTCTATTATCTCCTTCAGATTTCGTCCATCATTTCTATTTATTCCCCCTAGACAAGATCAACATCGCGTATAACCCGATGCGACAGGGGATAAAGAATATAACAAAAAGTCAACATCTTACAGGGAAACACTGATTCCATTGGTCTGGTTGTGCTTCACTGAGCTAGAGCTATCCATTAAGGTGGTTAGTTTGAAGTACCCAAGACAGGCAATTTAAGCAGTGTCTTTGTCCATTCCAGGTGAGCATAGGAATCCAGTTCAGGTTCTCCGTTCCTCAAGTGCTGGCCTAGAGTCCATTTCAAGCAGAGAAGTGAATCTAATTCAGTTTTGTCTCTTCCATTTGTGACACGCACATTCAGTTCAGACTTAGTGATATTCAAACAAACCTTATAAGTTTCTAGTAGGTTTGGATAAATTTCTCCAATACTGGATCCTGATTAAAAGTTTATTCAGTCTGTTTGGTATTTTTAAAAAAAGTCTTCAACCTATAGCAATGCCAGCCCAGTCCTATGTCTGGGAGCCTGACCTAGTGCTCTGCACATACTACATACCAGATACCTGTGATTTGACCTCTAAGCTGTCTGTCCCCATCTAGCTGTCTTCTCCCTTCCTAGATCCTCCCATTATTCCTTATGAAATTCTGTTTTCTCATAGTCAGTAGTCACTTTACTCCTCTCTGGTCTGAGTCTTATTGTGAGCTTACATTCAACTGTGATTGTTCAATAATGCACTGTGGATCGTCTTGGAGGAGCTCCATAGTGTCCTCTCCCTGTTTAACACTCTTGTAGATTTATCCCCAAGCTAAAGAGTCCATAGAGCCCTTTTGACAATGGGGCAGACATCCACTATTCATAGAACATGGGAGCACGCCTATTGTCTATCCCCCGTAGAGCCTTCTTTATTCTATTATGCCATTGCTAGCTGCTTTAAAATCCTGTGCTGGGCCCATGCCACCCACTTTCAGCCTGCAATGGTGTACGGTATTTAGCACATCTGGAAGTGATGATGCCTATCCTTTAGTGATAATACAGCCAGTCTTCCAAGGCATGACTCTGGAATAGGTCAGTCTGCATATCTGGGTTTTCAGCATGCTAAAATTTCTATGGTGCCACTTATTTAGAAAGTCCCAATCCAGGATCCGATTGGCTGGAAATGAAGGCTACATTTTGATTAATGGAGGGGCATTGGTCTTTTAACAAGTATTTAAAATGTATATAGGCCTTTACATCTAAATGCTGTATACACCGTAGCTAATTAAGCTTCATAAAACCCTTTGAGGTAAAATATTATTAGACCCATTTTACAGATGGGGAAACTAAAACATAGGAAGGTGACTTGCCCTAGGCCACACAAATTAGTGCCAGGGTTGGGATTAAAACTCAGGAGCACGTCACTCCCACTTGCATGTTCAGTTCATTTGGCTGGGCTGCCTTTTCTGTCCCGATTAAACACCCCTTTTAAACAATCGGGGAGACGTTCACTTTGAAAAGGTTTTGATAAAGACTGGATGATTTGGGTAACTGATAATGGGATGCACCATCTTTCACTTTCAGGGCACTTTTTGACAAATCACTACCCCTAGGCACCTATGCAGAGATCTGTGTGAAATGAGTTCATGGCCTCACTGCAGTTCCTGGTGGACTGTGGTCAACATTGCAAACACCATGACTACAACTGGCACTAACCAGGGCCTTTCCTGGCAATCTCAGGAAAAAGACTGTAGCCTGCAACGCCATTCGTTTTAGCAGATGCATGCAAAGACTGGCGCACCTTCTCACCCCATAAGATCTTGAGGCACTCTGTCAGCAGAGCGTGTGTGCATGTATATTGTATGACATTACATTTTCATTTTGGCACCATTTTTTCCTGTGGAAAAAACAGGAATCACGCTCCAGAGTAGTCAATACAGTATAAATCCAGAGTAACTCCATTTAAGGCAATGGGATTTCTCCAGAATTACACTAAGTAACTGAGCCGCATCTAGCTCTGTTATCTTTGTCTTATGGGTTTTAAGTAATTTTTTTTATTCTTATCCATTTAAATTTTCACAGTTGTGGGAATAGCGGGGGTGTATGACAGACAATTATTTAATGGCATTGAGATTCAAAAAAAATTAAAACTCATGCTGTTAAAACACAAATTGTCAACATCGCATGTCAAAATATACAAAGTAAATATCTTTAAATCAAACTGATTTATCAAGCAGCATTTTTCTTACTTTGCCTATCTGTAAATGTCTATTATTGATAATCGATTATTATTTTTCCATCGGTTTGTGTGTGTACAGGAAAATCAATGTTTACCATTTCCCTTTAATCTAATCCTTCCAAGCCTAAATGTATCCCAGAAGCACAGGTCAGAATGTGTAAATCTGGGTGCTTGCTGCTAAGTACCTAAATCCTTATTTGGGCATATTAATAACAGTGGCCTGATTTTTCAGAGTGGTCGAGCACTTCCATTTCCTATTAACTTGTATGGCCTGGGCAGGGACATCTACTGCTGTTATAAACGACAATAATAACAGAGCTAGATCCACGTACAGCTATGACATCCGTGACTGATTTTAGAATTCCAGTTTGTGTCACCATTCTACGGTCTCCAAACATCTTTGAGGGTATCCAGTCCCTCTGAAAATAAGGCTGCTTTTAATTCAGGTACAAAAACTAGGAATCTAGGGGTATAATTTACAATAGTCCGTAAGTGACTTGGGATCCTAAATCCCATTTGCAAAAGTGGCATAGGCACTCAGGAATACAGCTGGTTGGAAATAGGGTTGTTTTTTTTTCTCCCTGTGGAAAAATGTGTCTTTTCATCTAACTATCAAAACACCAAATATTTCAAAATGATTTAAAATGGCACAGCCGTGGTTCATGGGAACTATAGTTTAGGTATCTTGTGCTCCTGTATTCCCTCCATGGGCTGAGCTCTCTGGCTGGACTACATCTGCCATGATCATCACTTTCTCCTTTCTTGGTGAGGGGAGGTAGTACGTCAGAGAAATCCCTTGGCTATAATGGGAGATGTGGGTTTCCGGACAACTTCTGAAAAAATATGTCATATTCGGGACAGTTTTTTATTTTCAACCAAAATATTTTGGGGTTTGGCCATTCAGGTTTGACAAAATATCAACATTTCCATTGAAAAGCAGTTTTGACAAAACATTTTCAACCAGCCCTACTTAGGAACCATTGGCTTTCCATGACAATTATGTTCCTAAATGACTTTTGAAAATGGGACTTCGGTTCCTAAATTATTTAGGTACTTTTGAAAATCTCAACTCCATTGAGAGTTTGGCGCCTAACCCACCTAGGTGTTTTTGAAAATCCTACAATACATGCCTCACTGTAGGTACTCAGATTTGACATGTGTGTGTATTCTGCAAGTTGTCACTCAGAACATTTCAGATATTTCAGCTGACATGTACCCAACTCAGTTTCTTCATTCCAAAAAGAGGACAGATTCTGCTGTTCAAAGGATCAGTTGATGCACCATCCTTTTAGTAGCTGCAAAGGATTAATAAAAGGCCTCTCTACACCAGTGGTTTTCAACCAGGGGTCCGGGACCCCCTGGGGGGCTGCAAGCAGGTTTCAAGGGGTCCATCAAGCATGGTTGGTGTTAAACTTGCTAGGGCCCAGGGCAGAAAGGCAAAGCCCCACTGCAGCCTGGGGCCCCAAGCCCCACCACCCAGTGGTAAGGCTGAAGCCTGAGCAACTTAGCTTTGCAATGCCCCCTGTGGGTACAGGGCCCTGGTCAACTGCCCTGCTTGCAACCTCCTAACACCGGCCCTGGCTTTTATACGCTAAAAAACAGTTGTTGTGGCACAGCTGGGCCATGGAGTTTCTATAGCATATGTGAGGGGGAGGGCTCAGAAAGAAAAAGGTTGAGAACGCCTGCTCTACGCCATCTTCCTCTTGCTCCCTGCCCGCCTTTGCCAACAAGTTACATTTTTAATGTTATTTTTTAATTGGGTCAGCGGATTTTGTCCTGATGTGCCAACAATGGGATAATATGACAGATTAAACCAACGTAGTCATAATTAATTCCTAAACAGGCGTAATTTAATTTTCCTTCTCAAATAAACACAATTTACCTCCGTGGAGGTGTGACACGTCTGATTAGACACACAGACTCTAGAAGCAGCCATGCTTGGCAAAAGAGAGCTCTGTGCACAATGTGATAAGAAATCAAAGCTAACAGAGCTTCTCGATATTTTTATTAGTGGTTATTCAAAGGAACCTCTATTTCAAATGTCCCTCTGTAACTTCCTAAACTGGAGAGATAGTGGAGGAAGAAGGTCAAAGGTCAGCCCTCATTTAAGCATCAGAATTATGGGAATTAGAATGGCTAGTTAAGGTAAATAATCCTCAATAGTCTCCATTTTAGCTCTGTGTCAGGATGTTTGGCATTCAGCACATGGGGAGGGCTGTCAAGCAGAGGATGGAGAGCCTCTGGAGGGCTTCCGACCCCGGTTTTAAAATGTCATTTGAAAGCTCTCCTGCTTCCTTCTGTCTTCCCCTCAGTGAGGTTTCAGTCACACTAACTCCAACAACAAATTTTCACATCCTTTCTGCTGTTGTAGGTTTGGTAGGGGTGTGCATGTGTGTGTGTATATGCATGTGTAATTTGCTTTGTTGCTCTCCAGAGATTATCGTCCAGTTTCCCTGACGTCTGTTGTACCTTTTCATTTCGCTGGAGTTAAATATTTCAGACAATTTGGAGACTTAATAGCGCTGGTTACATTTAAAGATTTTAATACATGTGAAAAGACCTTTCGTTCTGACTAGGTTTACCCCATCTGAATTTTAATCAAGGAATAAGACATAGTCCGCAGTGCATTGCACGGTGATTATTACACACCGCAGGGGGTGTTAGAAAGCAGGAGGCTGAAGGCATGAGTGGCTTTAACTCTCCAAGAAATGTAATAATCACCTTGCGACACATGCCCTGGTGGGGGGAGCCTTATTGCTATTAGGAAACTATACTCACACATGAAAAGAAGAACCGAGCCGGATACAGGCATAAATGTGACATCACATGCCAATTACAAAGCTCCAGCTGTGCCAGCGTTCTAAAGCCTCTGAGAAGACTCCCCTGATCAGGGGGCTGCCTTGGCCAGAGTAGAGCTGGAGTAAGAGCACTATGACAGCCCTACTCCCATTGCCCGAGGTAGGCCAGACAGCTCGTCTCTACATCTTATGACCCATAACAGCGGCTCCAACTTACAACAGGGTTTGGGCAGGTTCCGAAATGGCCCCGGGTGCGGGAAGGGGGCTTGAATCCATCTTTGCCATGTCCTGTCCCACCTGCTCGTCCTGCTCGAAGTGCAGGAACAGAGTGACTGAGAATCCATCCCCCAGGTTCTGACTGGTTGGTTAGGACACTTTGCTGATATCATACCCTCATTTAAATCCCCAAGCAAAATGCATGCAATGTATCACTAGCCTTAGCACATGGTTGTCTCATATGAACATGGGGGAACACTATCCTATTAGATGAATCCCACTGAAGAGGGCAGGAAAGGAACACTCTGTTTCCTACTATTTTTAATATATGTGCAAGAATGTACTGTAGGCTCTTGGGGCAGGTATAGTGCTGACAGACCCCGGTCGTTGGGCGGGATTGAACCTGGGGCCTGTGGAGCTTAGTGCATGAGCCTCTACAGCATGAGCTAAAAGCCAACTCGCGTTCGCTAAGGCTGTAGAACAGACTCATTTTATTTCTCTCTTTAAGTGGTCTTGGTACCAGCAGATGGGACAGAACACCACACCCAGGAGGTGTGTTGGTTACATAGGCACCTATATATAGCTGGAGAGCTGTTCTGTTTCGAGCTGTTTGGCTTGTTTTCTACCTTATCTTTTTCTTCCCATGCACCCCAATACCCCAGAGGTATTACTCTTTTCATGGACATTTTGACTGAAATCCTGGCCCCACTGAAATCCATGGTAAAGCCCCCAGTGACTTCAGCAGAGCCAATATTTCACCCCTTACTTGCCATTATTTTCCTGCTGTATCCAGCAATTGCCCTGTTCATTCTTTAACTATGTTATTCAGAGAAGACCCTGCTGACCCAGTATGAAATATACTAGTGTCAAACATTTAAAGTGTCTATAGGTATCACTCTTTCCCTCTTGTCTCAGCCTTTGTGTCGCATCAGGAAACTTTATTTTTCATGGCACAGTATAAATCTGATGTCTCCATACACAGAATCAAAGATAATTGTTTGTAGACCTTGAACTAGATGGATTTCCATTCCTGAATACAGATGCCTCATCTAACTCTGTTTCCCTAATGCACTTTCCACTTGTGAGTCAGTATCCAGCATCTTATTCAAGTGAGGAGATCAAGACCCAGTCTTTTTTGTAAAGATCAAAGGCTGAAGTGGTTTCTCTGATGTTTTCTTTACAGTTTTTTCCATTAATTACCTTGAAATTTTAGAGATAGCGGCATTGATCCTCAAATCTCTCCACCCACCCTTCTATCAATATAGAGTTCAAGGTTGCTGGAGGTATCATTTATCTTATTGATTTGATTTCTTTTACCATTGTTACTGACCTGGCTCGGATCAATTTTATTAATATAACTAGATTTTTCTACATTGTATTTCAGGTGAGTTGTGGAGGTTGACGTTGAAATTTAACTGCTCTATTTTCTTCAACATTTCACACTTCCATACACTCAGAAAAGCCTAATTTGATTGCTCTTGTGCTAAATGCTTTGAACTTGTGTGTAACTTTAGACTCCTGTTGTAAATGTCTGCAGTGAACAGTTAGAGATTATGTGATTCTTTGACTTTAATGAAAAGCTACATTATTACGTAGTGCTGATGCATTCAATCATTATACTGGTGTTGTGTACAGTAACTCCTCACTTAACGTTGTAGTTATGTTCCTGAAAAATGCGACTTTAAGTGAAACGATGTTAAGCGAATCCAGTTTCCCCATAAGCATTAATGTAAATTAATGTAAAGCGGGAGTTAGGTTCCAGGGAAACTTTTTTTTGCCAGACAAAAGGCATTATATACATTTTAAACAATTTTAAAGAAACAATTTAATACTACAATCATCACTGCTGAGTATGAAGTTTGGTTGAGGTGGTGGAGTCAGCGAGTGGAAGAGGATGGATTGTCCGGCTGCTCCTCTTGATGTTCTTGCAAGCACAGGCACTGATTTTGCCGGGGGCAGGGGGCTCACTCAACCCTCGGCCCATCCACTCCACCCCTTCCCCCAAGTCCCCACCCTTGACCCGCCTCTTCTCCCCGCTCACCTCCTCTCCCTTTACTTCGCATGCTGCGTCCTGGTTCCTCCCTCCTGCCCGGGGCAATCAGCTGGCTTGTGGCGTTTAGGAGGCAGAAGGGAGTGGGGAGGAGCGAGGACTTGGCATTCAGGCTCCCCTTCCCTTCCCCGCCTCCTGCCCGGGGCAATCAGCTGGTTTGCAGTGTTCAGGGGGCAGGGGAGGGAGGGGGAGCCTGCGTGCCAAGTCCTCGCTCCTCCCCCCTCCCTCCTAAACACTGCAAGCCATCTGATTGCCACGGGCAGGAGGCAGGGGGAGGAGGGGGAAGGCGCTGATCCGTGGGGGCTGTCGGCAGGCGGGGGGGGGGGGGGGGGGGGGGGGGGGGGGACAGAGGGAGGCTGCCAGCTGTGGAGAAAGCAGGCAGCCAAACAATGTAATAGTGGAGCATTGCACAACTTTAAATGAGCATGTCCCCTAATTGATCAGCAACGTAACAACGAAACAACCTTAACCCGGACGACTTTAAGTGAGGAGTTACTGTATTCCTGAGGGTACCACACGTAGGGAGAACTCAACATTTCTCATTCCCATGATATTTTTGGTAACAGTTGTAGCTTTCTGCCAATTTGTCTGTGTTCTTGGCAATACCAGATTGTATATTTCAAATTTCCTTCCTACCTGCAATTTCTTCATCACCACTTGTGTAGAAGTACTTTCTGTTGATCTAGGATACTTACATGGTTCTGATCACTGTAGCATCTGTATCCACCCACAAAAGCTTATGCTCCAGTATGTCTGTTAATCTATAAGGTGCCACAGGACTCTTTGTCGCTCTGAGCACCTAGCTATCTTTTTAATGTATTCTCTTCACAACACCTCGGTATGGAATGTGTTATTATCCCCATTTTACAGAGGGGTACTTGAGGTATTAAGACAATAAGTGACTTGCCCAGGGTCACACAAGAAGTCTGTAGTTGCAAGGATCCAGGGACTAGAACCCAGGTCTACAGAGCTTGGGACAGCTGATATGCCCACAGTGTGACTATGAGGCCATGTGGCAGCAGAGCCAAGGAGCACTGTAGAGGGTCGGCACTGCAGGAAGTATCATCCAAGACTCAGAGTGATGGTATCCTGCAGCCCTCTGATTAGCCAGCTGCCCTTTTTAACCCCAGGGAGTTGTCTGTTGCAATGCCAGGCTTTGCATGATCTCATGATCTATGGTTTTTCTCCAGCCTGACACTGACCCTGACTCTTGCTTACAGGAGCTGGCTCTTTTGATTCCTCCAATTCCTGCTTGATCACTACTGTCCCCAGTGGGCAGACTACAGCCCAGCTGTGACCACTAGGCCAAACCAACTACACCACAGTCCCTTACAGTGATGGAGCAGGGAAATGAAACTGAGTTCCAGTTGAGCACCCTAATCACCAGACCAGCTTTGCTCTGATGGTTGTGTTTTATGGACCACAGCCTTGTTAGGAGTATAACAACAATTTATATTGACTTGCCATCAAGTTGCAGACAGTGGTGTGCATTGCTATCACAGTCCATTTTTTCCCTTTCAGATGGAAGTCAGAAATTACCCCCCACACACACACACACACACATCCTTCTTGCTTATTTTTTAATTTTGTTCAAGTAAAGTCAGCTTTTATACATTCTACCTATAATCCCTTCCCACTGAAGACCCAGGAATAAAGTGCCCTCTACATCTGTTAGTCCATGAGTTGCCGTTTATTATTTTTAATTCTGTGTCAAAGCTATGCAACTAGAACATGAATATTTGCAGAAATTCTGAAGTCCTGCCCCGCTTCTTTTATCATTCAATGTAACAGATGCTTTTAACATTTGGTAGATGACCCACAAAGTATAGGACATCACTTTGTATTTGTGCCTAGAGTTCCATATAAGTGCTGGGAAATTTTAAAAGAATAAATTAATTACTATCTCCCATATGTCCTAGAATCTAACCTAGGAAAGAAAGTAGGGGGAAGAATTTTCTGATGCGGTATCTTAGTTTGGTCAAAACAACACTAACTCCTATTAGGCCCAAAAGTTGATCCACTGTGAGGTCAGGCAAGCAGGTCATCAGATGCTACTATTATTATTTTATTAGTGGCCAATTGGGATTGGAGCCCAACTGCCCCAAGCACTGTACAAAGATATGACAAGAAAAAAGTCCCTGCCTCGGACAGCTAACAGTCTAAGATGAGACAACAGGTGGACATAACAGACACAATAGGAGCACAAGGTAACAATGACATAATAAGCAGTGTCCACAGCATTTCAGCTTTGCCTGCTGGTACCACCAGCTACCACTGAGTATTTTTTCCCCACCTTGGGACGATCCAGAATTGGCTCAAGATATGGACTCTCAGTTATAGGAACATCCAGCTTATTTATTGTTGCTCCCATACACTGAACTTTTTGAGCATCTCTCAGGTCCCACATGCATTGGGATTCTTCCATGGTTCTCTGATGGGCCTGGTAGTCCCCTTTGTTCTACCTTCCTCAACAGTTTCAGTGTGCACCTGCACACATACTGTGCTATCATGATTTCCATGCAGGTCTAGCTCCTCAGCAACTATCTCACAGGCCCTGCCATGCCAGCAGAACTGGTGTCCCACGGGCTACTCCCATTCAGTGGTGTTATAACTGAAAGTAAAGCAGTTGCCTGTCACTTTAAATATGCATACCTCTTAAAGGCCATGATAATTTCATTAAAGGAGCAGTAAATCCATAAGTGGGTTAGTTGTAGTCTGAGGCCTTGTCTACACTACGAGAGTAGTTCGATTTTACTTAAATCGAATATTTGGAATCGATATTGCAAAGTCGAACGTGTGTGTCCACACTAAGGACAGTAATTCGACTTTGTGAGTCCACACTAACGGGGAAAGCGTCGACATTGGAAGCGGTGCACTGTGGGTAGCTATCCCATAGTTCCCGGAGTCCCCGCCGCCCATTGGAATTCTGGGTGGAGCCGCAAATGCCTTCTGGGTAAAAAAAAAAGGGGCCAGGGTGCTTTTGGGTAACTGTCGTCATCCGTCCATCACTCCCGCCCTCCCTCCCTCCCTGAAAGCGCCGGCGGGAAATCATTTCGCGCACTTTTCCAGTCATTGACAGCGCGGACGCCACAGCACTGTGAGCATGGAGCCCGCTGCAACCATCGCTGCAGTTGTGGCCGCTCTCAACGCCTCGCAGCTTATCATACAGGTTGCCCTGAGGCAGATGCAGAAAAGTCAGGCGAGGAGGCTACGTCAACGCGGTGATGGCCTGAAGTCTGAGAGTAGCACAGACCTCTCAGAAAGCAGGGGACCCAGCGCCGAGGACATCACGGTGGCAATGGGTCATGTTGATGCTGTGAAACGGCGATTCTGGGCACGGGAAACAAGCACTGAGTGGTGGGACCGCATAGTGCTGCAGGTCTGGGATGAATCACAGTGGCTGCGAAACTTCCGCATGCGGAAGGGAACTTTCCTTGAACTTTGTGAGTTGCTGTCCCCTGCCCTGAAGCGCAATGACACCCGGATGCGAGCAGCCCTGACTGTCCAGAAGCGAGTGGCCATAGCCCTCTGGAAGCTTGCAACGCCTGACAGCTACCGGTCAGTCGCGAGCCAGTTTGGGGTGGGCAAATCTACCGTGGGGGTTGTTGTGATGCAAGTAGCCAAGGCAATCGTTGATGTACTGCTGCCAAAGGTAGTGACCCTGGGAAACTTGGAGGCGATCATAGATGGCTTCGCAGCGATGGGATTCCCAAACTGCGGTGGGGCCATAGATGGAACTCACATCCCTATCCTGGCACCGGACCACCAGGCCAGCCAGTACATTAACAGAAAGGGCTACTTTTCCATGGTGCTGCAAGCACTGGTGGACCACAGGGGACGTTTTACCAACATCAATGTCGGATGGCCGGGCAAGGTTCATGACGCTCGTGTTTTCAGGAACTCTGGTCTGTTTAGACGGCTGCAGCAAGGTATTTACTTCCCGGACCACAAAATAACTGTTGGGGATGTGGAGATGCCTATAGTGATCCTCGGGGACCCAGCCTACCCGCTAATGCCCTGGCTCATGAAGCCCTATACAGGTGCCCTGGACACTGAAAAAGAACTCTTCAACTACCGGCTGAGCAAGTGCAGAATGGTGGTGGAGTGTGCTTTTGGACGTCTCAAGGGGAGATGGAGAAGCTTGCTGACTCGCTGTGATCTCAGCGAAACCAATATCCCCATTGTTATAGCAGCTTGCTGTGTGCTCCACAATCTCTGTGAGAGCAAGGGGGAGACCTTTATGGCGGGGTGGGAGGTTGAGGAAATTAGCCTGGCTGCTGATTACTCACAGCCAGACAGCCGGGCGATTAGAAGAGACCAGCGGGAAGCGCTGTGCATCCGGGAGGCTTTGAAAGCAAAGTTCCTGAGTGAGCAGGGTAACCTGTGACTTTCTAATTTTGTGTACAGAGAAGCCTTCACCCCACTTCCAACACACGTTTCAAAATAAAAATAGTTCTACTTTGTTAAAGCACACCGTTTTCTTTAATACTGTTTTCGCGGGAATTTTTTAAAACTGGGACGCAGACTGTGGTGCGGAGCGGGTGTAGTGTAGTCGCGCGAATGCAGCTTCTAAACTCAAGGACTGACAGGCTCCGCTGCGGTGGGATGGTTCTTTCAACGGAGCCTGTCACCCCTCCTGATACGGACTGTGTGTATGGGGGGTCTATGTGAGTTTGTGGCAGGGGGGGGACGGTTACAGATCCCCTGCTGTGTGGCTCTGTGATCCTGCCTAAGGACCGCCGCTTAAGATCTCTAACTGCCCTCCCCTGACACAAAGTCACAGAGCAACCCACCCCCCACCACATAACATGAAAAGAACCTCCCAGACTAACCAGGGTAAGTAGTCACTGCATCACTGCACTATGTATGTGCCCTGCTGCTGTGCCTGCCCCCGACTATGTACCCTGCCAAAGGTGACTGTCCTGTCCAATTACCAACCCCCTTTCCCCCCCCCCCTCCAAAAGAACATGATGGAAACAGTAGTTAACAGAAACATATTTTTTATTATCAACTACACATGGGACTGGGAAGTGAAACTTGGACGGGGGCTTGTGTCAGGCGGGAAGGAAAGAACTTGTCAAACTTTGGGGAATGAGAGCCTTCTGCTGCTCGAGCTCTCTGCAGGGGTGGAGTGAGAGTTAGCAGGGACTCTGCCGCCTCTCCTTCTGTGCACTTTGGGTGAAGGGAGTATGGGACTTGGTGGCGGGGGAGGGCGGTTAGAGATGGACTGCAGCGGGGCTCTGTCCTCCTGCCTCCGTTCCTGCAGAACATCCACAAGGCGCCGGAGCGTGTCCGTTTGCTCCCTCAGTAGTCCAAGCAGGGTTTGAGTCGCCTGCTGGTCTTCCTGACGCCACCTCTCCTCCCGATCCATGTTGGCTTGGTGCATTTGGGACAAGTTCTCCCGCCACTGGGTCTGCTGTGCTGCCTGGGCTCGGGAGCAGGCTATAAGCTCTGAGAACATGTCCTCCCGTGTCCTCTTCTTCTTATGCCTAATCCTCCCTAGCCTCTGGGAGTGTGATGACAGGCTAGGTTGTGAGACAGTCGCAGATGGGGCTGTGGGAATGGGAAAAAGGGAGTGAATTCCTCAGAAAGATAAATGTAGTTGTGAACAAAAAACATAGTCTTTCTCTGTGAACAGGACCATGCACAGCACCTATCACATGCGCACTCAGCACAAGGTCGAATTCTCGGCCTTCGCATTCAGTGTCTGGGGTTTTGCAGAGCACTTTTGAGAACCCTGTCAGGACAACGGAATTGCTCTTGCACGCAGACATGGTAAGCCGTAGATTCGTGGCAGCTTAAAACTTTAATATTAGCAATGGCCTCATTTCACATTGAAATCAATGTCGGTCCCTGCTGCCAGCAATCCGGCAAGCAGGAAGTCTGCTCCTGTCCCACACCCTCGCGGCTGTCCCCGGGAACGATCCCTTTCGGCTGACCCTCTCCCGCCTCCACCGCGTGGCTGCAAACCAGCGGTTACAGTTCTGTAAAGGAACGGTAAAGCAGTCCCAACACTAACATTCCCCTACCTCATTCAAAGCAGGTCATCATGAGCGACATCACCCTCATGAGGATCTCTGAGAGCGACAGACAGAGAATGCTCCGGGAAAGCCTTCAAAGACCAGGGCCGTATGCCGCCATGCTGTGCCAAGCAATGATTCCGGAGTACTTGCTAGTCTCGTGGCGCGGCAACGTGTCCTACTACGGAGGACCCAATAAGGCCGCTCTCCCCAAGAACCTAATGCAGCGGATTTCAAATTACCTGCAGGAGAGCTTCCTTGAGATGTCCCAGGAGGATTTCTGCTCCATCCCCGGACATATAGACCGCATCTTACTGTAGCTGCAGTAGCAGGGACTAAACAGTAGAGCGGCTTGGGCAGGACAATCATGCAAAACCGGACATTGCTAGATTTTTTTCAAATAGTTGCACTGCCCATGACTGAACCGTTAAGTTAATCAAACTAATCATGAGAAACCCATTTTTTAAATTGTTAATAATCATGTTCTGTTACAAATAAATGTTTAGATGTTTACAACACTTACTGGATGATCCTTCACCAGATTCTGTGTCCGGGGTAACGGCTGGGGAGGGTTGGTAGGGGATCTCTGTAAGGGTGATGAAGAGATCCTGGCTGTCGGGGAAATCAGCGTTGTGAGCGCTGTCGACTGCCTCGTCCTCCTCATCTCCTTCCTCATCTTCCCCGTCCGCTAACATGTCCGAGGATCCGGCCGTGGACACTATCCCATCCTCAGAGTCCACAGTCAGTGGTGGGGTAGTGGTGGCGGCCGCACCGAGGATGGAATGCAGTGCCTCGTAGAAACGGGATGTCTGGGGATGGGATCCGGAGCGTCCGTTTGCCTCTTTGGTCTTCTGGTAGCCTTGCCTCAGCTCCTTGATTTTCACGCGGCACTGCGTTACATCCCGGCTGTATCCTCTCTCTGCCATGTCTTTAGAGATCTTCTCATAGATCTTTGCATTCCGTCTTTTGGATCGCAGCTCGGAAAGCACGGACTCATCGCCCCACACAGCGATGAGATCCAAGACTTCCCGATCAGTCCATGCTGGGGCCCTCTTTCTATTCTGAGATTGCACTGCCATCAGTGCTGGAGAGCTCTGCATCGTTGCCAGTGCTGCTGAGCTCGCCACGATGTCCAGACAGGAAATGAGATTCAAACTGGCCAGACAGGAAAAGGAATTCAAATTCAAATTTTCCCGGGGCTTTTCCTGTGTGGCAGTTCAGAACATCCGAGCTCTTACTGCTGTCCAGAGCGTCAACAGAGTGGTGCACTGTGGGATAGCTCCTGGAGCTATTAGCGTCGATTTCCATCCACACCTAGCCTAATTCGACATGGCCATGTCGAATTTAGCGCTACTCCCCTCGTCGGGGAGGAGTACAGAAGTCGAATTAAAGAGACCTCTATGTCGAACTAAATACCTTCGCGGTGTGGACGGGTGCAGGGTTAATTCGATGTAACGGCGCTAACTTCGACATAAACGCCTAGTGTAGACCAGGCCTGAGTGTAACAGTGATGGGAAATGTCCTCCTGACTTCAAAAAAATCCAGCTGCTTTAAAGAGGTAACACTTAATGAATTAAAAAAAAATAGAAAAAACAAAGCAACAGCCACTCACCAATCTTTTAGTGACACACCAACATTTTATGTTCCCCCTGGTGGCTCTGAAGCAGTAGTTCAGTAAAATACTATTTCCAAAGCCATGTGAATCTGTTGGTTGGACTAGTACGCAAAGCACAGATATTTAGGCAAGAGAAGGCCTAGTTGCATTAGCTGTTGACACTGTCATTAAAGAAAACAGAATCTGTAAGCATCTATACAATAATGAAGCAATGAGAAATAAGCAGCATGGAGTTATAAAGAACAAATCATGCCCATTAACCTGATCACTCTTCATCTCATGACAAGATTAGTGAGAAAGAGATGCAGTTTATTCATATTTGCAATAGAACCTTAAGTATAAAAAAGAACAGTAATGAAAGTCAATGTATCTATTTTAGGGGGTAAGGGGTCTTGGGGGGATGTCACAGACATCAGTTTAAGCTGTGTTTTATTGAACAATCGTATTAATGATCATTCTAGAAGAAGAGAAATAGAAAGCTAATTAAATTCACAGATGATATTAACTCACTACTAGTGAGGACAGAGAACTAATACAAATTCTATTAAATTCTGGGTTCTTATAGTAAGCCCATCTCCACTGCATCTGAGCATTTTATAGATGAGAAATATAGTTTGAAAATAAGACAAAATTAGATCCAGATTGGGAAAATTCATACAGGGGAAACTGATCTGAAACAGGAATTTTTTTCAATGGAAAGGGAGATACTTGGAAAACAGTAATGCTAGAAGAGATGGTGGATGGTAATGAATAAATTAGGTATGAGTTTGTAGTGCAATGTGCTAGAGGGAAAAGCCAATGTAATAATGAGTTGCATGCACCTGGAGATATTAAGTGATGCAGAAAAGATTAAAAGAACTAAATGGACCAAATTCAGTCCATTGATTTCACTGGGCTCTCCATTTGCCTTAAGCCTTACTCCTGCTAATGGGCAAGAGGACTTAGCCCCAGATTTTTTAAAGGTATTTCTGCATTGCTTCACTCAGTGTTGCAAGGCCTAATGACTTAGATGGCTAAATCCCATTTTCAGGCTCCTAAGTGCCTAAAGGACAAAATTTTTAAGGTGTGTAACTGCCACTGATTTCAAGTTAGGCACCTAACACCCCATTGTCTGCACAGCAGCACGTTCCTTATGCAGGATCAGGTCCCTTGTGCTACCTGCCCATCACTCTTTATCCTGCACTTATAAATGCATCATTCAGCACTTGCTCTGTGCAGGATCAAGTTCTACAGTGGGTAGTAATTTCATGGTAAATCATTATCAGTTGGGTCAGACATTAAATGTTAATTTCATCGCAGCCTCTTCAGTTCTGATTGAAAGCTCTTCATACCCTTGTCTTCATACCTGTCTCTAATGACATGGGATGGTGAAGCTTTTTGTAGGTCTTGCAATTCCATATGTATTATTAATCCTGTTTCTTAAAGTACTGCTTAGGGACCAATTGAGAATGGGTCCCCATTGTGCGAGGCACTGTACACACACATTCGAAGGTATTTACTCTTTATTTGAAGCAAAGCACTTCTTTTTGTCTTTAACACTTTGGTACTGCTGCATGGATCTATGTATCTTTTACATGGAAGCCTCTCCCTTTTTGTGGTTTTATCATTATTATATTTTCAAAGACTATTCCATTTAAATATAAATTGTAGTATGTGGGAAATCTCAGGGTCTTCTCCTCCTTCAGCCACCGCCTCATTATAGTTACAATGATGCTCACCTGTTTACCAGGATTATTGTATATCCTAATTCATTATTGTTTGTGAAGTGCTGTGAGAGCCTTTGATGAAAGATACCATATAAGTGCAAAGCATGATGATGATGATGTATAAACAATACAGATGACAGTTCAGTCCAATGTAAAAACTGTCTCCTAGCACTTCCATGAAAAGGGATACAACACAAAATCATTTCCTTATTATTTCTCTGGCTGAAACTCATTATGGCTTTCTCACTTCTTAATCAATACTTTAAAGTCCTTCTGTTTTATAGAACAGTTCATCAATATTTTATATGTTTTAATAATTTATGTTTTATCACAGAACCAGATGGAGCCCTGCAGCATGCTCATCCTCAAGACACCGAGCAAGGAGGGGAGGACAACTGGAATCACAGTCACCTGGGCTTAGAAGCACACAATTTCCATCCTCCTCTCCATCTGTATGGCTCTGTTTTGGATTCAACACCTGTATACAGTCACTGAGATGCCAGTAGTGATGCAGTGATTCTGCTACCCTCCAACAGCAACAGATAAAACCTGCACATTTGAAGATAAGAGCTGGCTAAGGCATGGAAGAGAGACTTCTGCAGTGACGACTTCCTCCTAGCAGTGAAAACTGGTCAGGTGTCCATGTGGATGCTTTCAGAGTTCTCAGTAGTCTTTGACCACATGTCCCATTAATTCCCCCATGGACTCTGGCTGGGATGAATGGTGTCACTCGGAAATTCCATTCCTTCCTCTCTGTGAGATCATGAAGGCTCTCATGTGTGGGGATTTAGCAAAGCTCTCTCATCTCCTCTCTTGTTTAACATATATGGTCCTGTCAGCGGGTGACCCTGGCCCTATGAGAGGGAGCAGGGCCAGTGCACCTGTGCTTTATCAGTACATTCCAATTTGGCCAATTAACTGGAGAGGTAGTATTGAGAGAGTAGAACCTAAAGTAATGTTATTGGGCTACCTGCAAGGGGAAACTGAGGCATGACACATGTGTTATGCCTCTCATGCCATGTCTTGCTGCAGGGGTGTGTCCAGGCTGGAATGCTCTATGACAGGCCCCTGTTCAGGAAAGTACTTAATGCCCTCTCTCTGCAAGAGAGCATTTAACCCCATGCTTAAAATTAAGCATGTGCTTAAATGCTCTCCTGATGAGGGATGCGTTCCTGAACTGAGGCCTATGTGTAGCTGCTGGAGATGGTAAGGCAACACAGGCTGAGGTGCCATCAGTGTGCAGATCACACACAGCTTCATATCTCCTCAGACTCAGATGGCATAACATCAGCACTTTCCCAGTGCCCTAGCCATGACTGCACCTGGATGAAATGGACTTTGCTCAAATGCAGTTCAGACAAGATGGAGCAGATGCCTGTAGGCTGGGGGAAAGATTCTGAAGGCCTGGCAAGGGCAATTTCTACACTGTTACATACCCTTTGCCTCAGGAGTTTTTAATTTGTGGTTACTCTTGGATCCACAGCTCAGGAATCCCAGAGAGCTCTGGTGGCTAAGACCCCTTTCTTTTCTTTGCATCTGGCTAGGCAGTGTGACATTTCTTTTCAGATCCAGCCATGGTAATCCATGCCCTCTTGATTTCTAGACTGGATTACTGTGCTGCTTGGCTGGTATAGACTGTTGTTGCCATACAGTTAGGTGGTGTTAGCCAGTGAGAAAATATTACACCAGTTCTCAGCATATGTGCACTGTTGATGCTTAACTAATAAAGAAGACGATGCACTGACTTCATATTCACTTCTGGTTGCAATTCAAGGTATTTATTTTGGTTTATACAGTCCTCTGGGGCTATCTGAGTCATCACCACTCAGCCTGTAATGCACTATGGCAATGGTATGCTTGCTCCAAGGGTCGCTAGTTTTCAGTGTCGTTGGGCTGGTGACGGGGTGTTTTCAGTGCAGGTTCCTCCATTATGTAATTTGCTCTGCTGGCTTGATCTAACAGAGACCAAATTTGTGTTGGCCTTGAATATAGAGTCAACATTCTGTCTCTTTTCTCGGTTGTTTGCTTGAAGGCCATGCTGTGGGAATGGTGGGAAAAGATTGCTTGTTTGTGGTGATTGTCCTTTTTATCTTTTGCCATTGATAAGAGGAATGTAAGTATAAGAAGAAGTATAAGGGTGCATTTTATTGTTGTAATGACTCAATACATGGAAAAAGTGAGGGCCAACAAGGGGAAAGGATTGGTCATACCCAAGAACTGTTGTCCTTCAGACTGGGAATGAGAAGTAGAGTGAGCTAACAAAGTGAAAGTGAGGGGGGAGTGAAGAGACAGTGGAAGAGACAGAATGGAAGAAACAAGACACTGACTGTGAGAAGAGAGGGCATGTGAGAAGTGGGGGGTAAGATGAGAGAACTGAAGGCACGGGAGAAGGAGATAACACACCACAGGGAAATAAAGGTTGGCGAAAGAGAAGGAAAAAGACTGACCAATTTAACACCATAGGAAAGTCAGACTGAATGAAAAAGCCCGGTACATTAGAGCAGATGTAAGGGAAAAGTGGAGTGAAGGAAAAGAAAAGGAAGAATGAAAGCAAGGGAGACAGGGTAAGTGCATTATATTTAATTTACAGTATGGAGAGGTTTCTGCCAAACACCCATACGGAATGGGAATGGGCATAATTCTGGCAAATGGCGGGGTCAGACTGTGTGACTGCTTACGCTTCCCACCCCAGCCTGTGCTACTTCCGAACCTTCGCACCTAAAACCTTCTCCAGCCTTTGAACGACTGTTCCTCCTGATTCCCAGCCCCCTGCTATAACTCCTCCCTCGCCAACAGAAATTTTCTAAGCAACCAGGCTCTACAATTTAGCCCCCCAATTTATATGCACGCTTAATTTCACAGCTGCTTCTCATCCCTAGAGCAGTTTCCTGTAAGTCTGCTTTGAAGCACTTCAGTAGGGCAATATGGGGATGCTTGTACTGCCACTACCCATGCTAAACCTCTTCTGTGAAAAAACAAAGGATTTCAGGCTCCAGAGCTGCTAATACATCTCAATTCTGACCTACCATAGCCCCTGCTAGTCTTTTCTAGGATTCTCTTGAGCAGAGACAGCCAGACAAAAACTGCATGGACAAGGAGGATGAGCTGTGGCTCATTGTGTTTTGTGAACTTGTGCAGGATTTGATCAGCTCTCCAGCAGTGAACCTAGCCCTCTAGCTCCTGGGATTACCCATGCCTGGAACCACTTTATTGGGGCAGCACCCTTGTGTGGCCCTCCAGGCCATAACTCACCCAACTGCAAGTCTCCATGGCTATGTTTCTTC
Source organism: Trachemys scripta elegans (assembly GCF_013100865.1). Classification (NCBI taxonomy): domain Eukaryota; kingdom Metazoa; phylum Chordata; order Testudines; family Emydidae; genus Trachemys; species Trachemys scripta. The sequence goes on from NC_048298.1 coordinate 94,265,978, forward strand.
TGTCAGGTCCAGGGCAAAGGTGCTTTAGCTCTCCAGGCAAAGCCCCCTTCAGTCATACCTGTTTGGGGGTTTAAAGATTCAGCGGTAATCAGGAACAAACCAAACACAACTCAATACCAGGATCACCCAGGAGTCTTCAGGGGGCCCCCACCCTTCTATTCAGGGCATGTCTGTCAAACCATCCGTGTTTCTGCTGATTGTGTCCCCCCAAGGTTTGGTCATCCCTTCCAGGAGGGCTGGTACAGCTGGCAAGCAAGTGCTGTATTGGGGCTGTAATGAGGCTTTTCTCCCACCAACCAGAGCACTGTCCTCCTTCATCAGCCCCAAACTGGGCTAGTTCTCAACCTTTAGCACTTCTCTCCACACCTGACATTGGCCACAGGTGTAACTAGGTAGGGTCACCTGGGTCCACAGGCTTTCTTTATCTCTCTCATTACAGGTGACTAATCCGCCACCGTCTGCCCCATCATGACATTTGTGCTTCCCGTTCAGCAGATCCATTCCATTCAACAAATCACTTCATATCATCCGAGTTATTGAGCTAGGCAGAGCAACAGAGTCAAAGAATAACTTCTGTCTTCAACCACCGACTGAGCCTCACTGCATTTTAAGTAAAAAAAACGTGAGGCTAGTCAGAAACTGACATGGTTTGACAAGCTTTATTTCTGCGGCATCTCCTTTGTTTAAAACCCTGTTGATTACTTTTCTCTCTAAATCCTGGGATGATTTCCAACTTTACACCCACAGAATGATTCATTTGACTTCCTAATAGTTGAAGTGTTATGGAGTCCCCTCCCCACTCAGAAAAAAATAGCATCTTGATTTCCTGTTTCTGAAAGTTAAGGATGTACTCAAGCTTGATAGAGGCTCCCTCACGCTCAGTGGAGAGTTTATTAACATGTAGTAATTGAAGTCAGTGTTCAATTCAGACTTAATAATACAGACGTTTCCCAGTTCCCATGAGATCTGCCATTCTAGAGGCAGATGACAGCAATGCTATTTCAGAAAACCGAGGGTAAGTGTATGCAAATCCCTATGTTATTCAGATTAGCCCAGTGTTTAATTGAAGCCATGTGAGTTCTTCTAGGTTTGATTCACAAAAGCAGAGGGCGAAACCATATAGGCTCAGGCTTCACCCTTCTACTGGAGAGAGAATGGCACTCCTAGGACAATCTATTATCCCATCTGGTATAGCTTCAGCTATAAAAAGACACTTCCAAAAGGGTTCCTTTGGCCTGGGGAAAGCAATCTCATCAGATGGAAAAGGTTCATAGCCATGACTGGAAAAGAGGTGCTACCTATTTATTGGTTATCTGGTACTGATGCTGTGTTTGACGGTGGACAATACACAAGAACACTCCCTGCCCCAAAGAGCTTACAGTCAAAGTTGGGTGCATCTATGGCTAGGCTTTAAAAAAAAAAATCTCCCTGGCAACAGAAATTCACAGCTTAAAGATTACAGTGAGTGTGTTGCTTAAATCTATTTATAGAGATGTATAGGAAACACAATTAAGGAGATAGACAGTATGTTAATGGGGAACAGTTTAGCTATTCAATTTCTGTAATCCAGCACCAAAGCAAAATGGCCTGTTGAGGAAGAAAAGGGTCACTAGTGGAATGAAGGGTTGTAAATTTCAGAGATGGTCATGTGATGTACATCTATCCCAGGCCCCTCTCTCAGAAGAGATCCAGCCCATAGTAAACATTTGACACACTCCCTTGGTCTTGCAATTTCCTCCCTGAACTCTTCAAGTTTCCACACAACTAGTTTCTAAAATTAATCCCTGTTCTCCTGTTAGTGGGAGTTATTCACACACTGTGGAAACAATGGTCCCCTCAGAGAGGAAGAAAACTAATAAGGAGATTCATAGACTTTATGGCCAGAAGGGACCATCGTGATCATCTAATCTGACCTCATGAACATCACAGGCCACAGAATTTCACCCACCTCCTTCTGTAATAGACCCATAGCCTCTGGCTGCGTAACTGAAGTCCTCAAATCATGATTTAAAGACTTCAATTTACAGAGAGTCCACCATTTACTCTAGTTTAAACTGGCAAGTTAACTGTGCCCCGTGCTGCAGAGGAAGACAAAAAAAAGCCCAAGGGACTTAATGCATAAATTCCATGGACTATCTATGGGACTTGTACATCTAAATCCCTGAGGTGCTTGTGAAAATCACCCCCCTAAACTATAGTAGGTGAGCTCTTAAGTGACCAGGACATTTCATTTTTAAATATTGAAAAATAATTTTAAAGAAATGAGGCCATGAGGAATCACCTCTAAACATGAGAAGGTTTCTCATTCTCTGTGAAACTTTCAGTCCTTAAATTCTCTGCTGAGACTATAAACAAAGGGGGTCCCTGGTTACAAAATAAGATAGGTGTTTTTTGTATGTGAGAGACATGTAGGATTCCAAGTTCACTTCACACAGGGCACTGAACAGCTGTCAGGTGGTGATAACATCAATTAACTATCAATGAGGGTGAAAATTCCAACCTTCAAACCTAGAGGTAAATGTCTAGCGCACACCCTTATGGTTATAGTAACTCGCTGGCTTTAATGCTTCTGTGACTGGAAGAGGGGATGAAGACCAAGGAGGGATCATCCCAGGAGAAAGATGAGAGGTACATAAGTAAAGGGGACCTCAGGGGAGAAAAAGAAATGAGACCCAGGGGGGAAGAGAGAAAAGGAAGTGACTTTGTGGATGGGAGTGGAGGAGAGAGGAAGTGAATGAAAAATAATGAGAGAGAGTAGAATATAGCAAAAAGGAAATGGTAATGGGAGAGATGTAAATGGAACTGGACAGAGGCACTTCAACCAATCCAGCCTCTTCTTCATCTGCTGCCTGTGCTCAGAATGGGCTTCTGGCCATAGGGTCATCAGTAGAACTAGCCTGCTCTCCCCTCCAACTTCACTCATGGTGGGTGCAAGCTCTTCAACCAACCTGAAAGCCCACCCCGCCCCTTACCATTGCACATGGGCCAGGGTCTTCTGTCAGTCCTGGTGGCCAATAAGTGGCCATTACAAGCCAATGCATGTTAGAGCAGCCCTGAAACTGCTCTAACTTGGGCCAGGTTTGAATTACCAACATCATCCTTGGATGGAAGCTGCTATAGAACTGTAAAACATTATTCTTTCAATAAAAAGAACAGGAGTACTTGTGGCACCTTAGAGACTAACAAATTTATTAGAGCATAAGCTTTCGTGGACTACAGCCCACTTCTTCGGATGCATACAGAGTGGAATATCTTTTTGCGGCTACAGACTAACACGGCTGCTACTCTGAAACCTATTATTTCAATGGCGAACACAGTAGACACTGCTCTGAGGCACACTGGGTTCTGTCTTTCACACCTCTGTACTGCATCCGGATAGGCAAATTTTGCTTTGGGGGGGCAGTCTTGTCTTAAGAGTTTGGGCGAGACACATTCGTATTTCACCCTCTCCCACAATGTCTGTGACAGCCTGTCCACTTCCACTGTGCTGCAGCGAGCTACCGAGCAGATGGGAGAGCAGTACCATTGCCTGCTGCTAGGAGAAAGCAGGAATTTAGCACAGCATATGTCTCTCTTGCTGACAGTCACATGCAGGGACATCCTCTTGGTGGACAAACTTTAAGGTGCTTCTGTGAGCTCTTTTTAGAGCTCTTCTGTGTAAATTCAGAGAGACGGGATGGAGAGCGTATGAAGGAGGAGTAGAGATTGAAATGGAAATGAGATGTAGGGAGAGAGATAGATGGGAGGAAATCATAGGAGAGAAAATGGATAAAAAAAGAAGAAAATGAAAATGGGAGATGGAAGGTGAGAACGGGTGAAAGGAATAAAGAAATGACAGGAATGAAATAGCAGGAATAAGAACATAAGAACAGTCATATTGGGTCATAACAAGTGTCCATCTAGCCCAATATTCTGTCTTCCGACAGTGGCCAATGCCAGATGTCCCAGAGGGACTGAATAGAACAGGTAATCATCGAATGATCCATCTCCTTTAAGGTTAGGAGTATATTTATTTTATCATTCGCCTACAGTTTCTCTTATTGCCTTGTCATAAAGAAGAGGTGAGGGGGTGTCAAGTGGAAGTGGTGGAGTGGGAATGGAGAAAGCGCAATGAGAAGGAGGAAGTCATGTGGAGATGGGAGTCTGTCTGAGAAGAATTGGGGTCCACCCTGCAAGGCTTGCAAGGTTCAATTGAGTCCTTAAGGGTACATCTACGCTGTGAAGAAAAATCCACAGCATCAAGGCCCAGAGTCCAGGTCAACTAACTTAGGCTCGCCGGGTTCAGGCTGTGGAGGTAATAATAGCAGTGTAGACATTCCAGCTCAGACTGGAGCTTGGGCTCTGAGGCACTACCCTCTTGCTAGCTTTCAGAGCCTGGGCCCCAGCCTAAGCTGGAATAGCTACAGTGCTATTTTTAGCCCCACTGCCCAAGCCCTGCAAGCCATGGTCAATTGACCCAGGTGCTGAGACTTGGTGCTGAAGGTCTTTTATTTCAGTGTAGAGATTCTCTAAGTGTCCTGAAAAATGTCTCTGAGCAGCTTGCAAGGCCTACATGAATTCCTGTTATTTCAACATTTTTGAAAGCCTAAGGAAATTCCCAGGCAAAAATTGTCATAAACCAGGAGTTAAGGTTGAAAGACTCAGTAATATTTTCCAAAGCGCACAATGATTTAGGAGCCTAAGTCCCTTTCAGTGTCAATGGGATTTAGTGTCGTAAGTGCCAAAGGCACTTTTTAAAATGGGACATAGCCATCTAATCACTTAGGTCCTTCTTAAAAAAATGTTACCCTCTATTCTTTTACTTCAGGCCAAAATACTATTAGAGCACTGTCGTTTTCTCAAAAACCCCTGTCAGGAATTAGGGCATGCAGCTGAACCTGAGACCAGCGAATTGACCTACAGCCAAACCCGCTGACTGACCAGACCTCTCCTGACTGACTAGATTCTGGCTCTGGCTGCGGCTGCTACAACCACTAGGCATGACTACCCACTTCCTAGTCCACGACAGCTCCAAATGTTAAAAAACCTGCAGTTTACTATATCTTGAGTGTTATGAACTTGGCACAATACCAGATGTTTAGCTTCCACCGGATTTTTGTTTTTTTCTTAAGCATTGTCCTTTCTCAGAGTTTTATGGAAGTTAACAGAATTTATATTCTTCAGCTGGTAACTAAACACCCAGCTGCCACAGCACTAGGTGGTCTATAAATCAGTAAAATAGATAAATACAGCAGGCCTGATTTTCCAGTGTATTGAGGGGAAAGCCAACAGATCATCCAGCCACTGAACAATTCCCCTTGCATAAAGGTATCCTCAGATGGTATGGATCTCCATACAACTCCATGGAGTCACTCCTATACTCCACCATTCCTTCCACCCTATGACCAGTACAAGGAACATGGCACCCTGGTGATCCCTGGCTTTTGGAGCAGCCCCTTAGAAACATAGAGAGACAACACAATTTAGAGCAGCCCTTAGGCTACTCTAAGTTGCACCAGGGGGCGAGCCTGCAGTAAGATGAGCCCAGGATCAGGGGAGTGCAGGTGGCTGAATGCCATCTTTTAGCTATGCACACCTTTTTTATGCTGAGAGCAGTGCTCCCCAGCTGCAACTCAAATATTAATGTCTGATTGAATGGAGCTATTTCTAATGGTGTTCATGGGGAGAGCCTCAGCTAATGTAAACTGTCACAGTTCCATCAATTTCAATGGAGCTATGACAATTCTCTGCGCCCCCCCCCCCCCCCGCAACCCCCAACCCCCATCCGGGAGGATCTGTGTCCACGTCTCTAATCTAAGCTTGGGTTGAATCAGGGGCTGCTGCTGTCTCCTTCCAACTCCTTGCTATGACCTACTCCTGTCAACTTTAGCATCACAACCAGATCCGGCAAACTATCAGTGTGATTGGTGCGATACTAAAACTTCCCCTAAAACAATTGTGGAGGAAAGAGCTGCTGTAGTTTTTAGAGTCTCCTAGTAACTCTTGTGATGGAAGGTCAGACTATGTGAGAGTGGTAGCTGAATTCCAATGTAGGGTACATCTGCACTGCAAAAAAAGGTGTGTTCTTAACCCAGGTAAGCTAACCTGTCTTAGATGACTCATATTAAAATATCAATGAAGACACAGTAACTCTGCTTTTACCTCAGGTTAGCAACTTGAGTTCAACCCCTGGTTGTCCTTTAGGCTTTAATGCAAGCTGTTAACCCTTGTTAAAAGTTGACTTTGAGTCCTCACTGCTGTTTTAACCTGACTTAGATAGTGTGAGTTAGCCAACATGGGTTAAGAACACACCTTTTTTATTTTTTTGTAGAGTGGCTATACGGCTACTGTCCATACGTATTGTAATAAGTTAGCATGTGTACCAGTGGCCTCTGATTAAAGTACACTTGATGGACACAAGTACAGCAATTCTTTCTACTATCTGAGGCACTGGAGCTGCCCTTCACTTTACCGAGGTGGAAGCCAACAGGTGGTGCTTGGGCACCAAAGAGCCAGTGCTCTGATCTCATTGTTATTGTACATGTTAATAACACCTATGGATGAAATTCACCCTAAGCAAGAGGACAGCGTATGGGCCACACACCACATAAGTCTCACATAAGCCCTTAAAACACGGCTTAAATAGGACTTAGGTAGACCCTGTCCTGATCCTCTGTATAGGGGTGAATGTCCCTTATATGAATAACTATAAGTTATTGCCATGAACAGGGGTATTAACTTTCACACACTGAGATCTGACCTCACACTCACCACCTCTTTTATAATCTGTCAGTCTCGTTACACGCAGGTGGGACCTCATGCTTATAAGTTTTGAAATAAAATGGAAACAACCCATCAGAAGAACAAAATCCCCTTCAGCAGCAGTGAAGGGGAAGGGTCAGAGGAAGATAGAGTGGGGGAGGGGTAACCTGCCTTGGTTCTGCTAGTGCTGCCAGCTTTCATTGCTCATTTATCAAGTTTCCTAGCAAGCACCATTGCACTTTCCTCCCATGTTGCCCCTTCTGCCTGGGAAAAGCTCCCAGTGATAATCCACAATGCCCATTACATTGTCCTCCTCCAAAGGAAGTCTCCTGTTGTGTGAAGCCTACAACAGTGGACAATGATTGAACAGCCATTAATGACCACTGCTTATTATACTAATTAAAACTTTTGTACTGTATTACCTTGTGCCCGCCCCTGCACCATCAACCCCTTTGTTATATCCACCTGTTGTCTCGCAGGTTAGTTAGACTGTCAGCTCTGGGGCAGGGACTATCTTTTTGTGATATGTCTGTACAGTGCCTAGCAAAGTGGAGCCCTGATTGGGACTTTGAGGTGCTACCGTAATACAAGTAACAAATACTCATAACACAGAGACAAATAAAGAGACGTATGGCAGGATGGGTTCTTGTACCGATAGATATTGGACTGAAAAACTATATTAAATAAGGGCTTTTTTCCTGCCACAACATTAGAGTTAATTTGGGGTTCATGGGTTGTTGCAAAGAAATGTGGCCTCCTTATTCTGAGCAACCAGACAAAGGGATCCTTGTTAAAATTTATTAAACAGATAAAAAGAAAAAAAGTTTAAAGATTAAAATATCTGGAAATGAAAGCTTCAATGAACATTAATTTGTGGGGGGAAATCCCTTTTTTTCTCTTTTATTTGCATAAAGCCTTTTGTCATAACTATAAAGGGAAGGGTAACAGCTGTCCTGTGTACAGTACTATAAAATCCCTCCTGGCCAGAGACTCCAAAATCCTTTTCCCTGTAAAGGGTTAAGAAGCTCAGGTAACCTGGCTGGCATCTGACCCAAAGGACCAATAAGGGGACAAGATACTTTCAAATCTTGGGGGGGGGGAGGAAAGGCTTTTGTTTGTGCTCTTTGTTTGGGAAGTCGTTCGCTCTTGGGACTGAGAGGGACCAGACATCAATCCAGGTTCTCCACATCTTTCTAAACAAGTCTCTCATATTTCAAACTTGTAAGTAAACAGCCAGGCAAGGCGTGTTAGTTTTACTTTATTTTCTCAACTTGTAAATGTACCTTTTACTAGAGTGTTTATCTCTGTTTGCTGTACTTTGAACCTGAGGCTAGAGGGGGGGTCCTCTGAGCTCTTTAAGTTTGATTACCCTGTAAAGTTATTTTCCATACTGATTTTACAGAGATGATTTTTACCGTTTTTCTTTAATTAAAAGTCTTCTTTTTAAGAACCTGATTGATTTTTTTCCTTGTTTTTAGATCCAAGGGGGTTGGAACTGTATTCACCAGGAGTTGGTGGAAGGAAGGAGGGGGGATGGTTAATTTCTCCTTGTTTTAAGATCCAAGGGGGTTGGATCTGTATTCACCAGGGAATTGGTGGAAGGAAGGAGGGGGGATGGTTCATTTGTCCCTGCTTTAAGATCCAAGGGGTTTGGATCTGTATTCACCAGGGAATTGGTGAAGAGTTTCTCAATGCTTCCCAGGGAAGGGAATCCACTTGGGAATGGTGGCAGCGGACCAGATCTAAGCTGGTAGTTAAGCTTAGAAGTTTTCATGCAGGCCCCCACATTTGTACCCTAAAGTTCAGAGTGGGGAAGCAGCCTTGACACCTTTTAATTAGGGTTTTTACTGAAAGCGCTCTGATAACACCAAATGTTCTCTTTGGGGAAAGGAAGAGCCAGTTAAATGTTGAATTTTGGCCCCTCAATCATTTTTGTTAAAATTAATCTTGCTTTTAGGACAGAGGTGACAAACACACACACAGGACGAAAACTGAAAGGATGGAAAAGAATAGAACTTCTGTATGCTTGTGCTTTGCTGGCATGCTGCATGCAGGATACAGGGATGGCTCACTCAGCCTCTGAATCCTGGCTTACTTTTCCAGCTGGGGATAACATCTGGCTGGCTCGCCATGGTTTCTTCTCACCAGAACAGGGTGACTCATGCTATTTTAGCCTGCCACGCTGAATAAAGCAATGGTATAAGGCAGAGGAGTCATTTCCAAAGCTGGGCAAAGCCCCACTGTTCTGCAATTGGCTCTGCAGACTCTATATGCCCATGGCAAGGAACTGCATTGGAGGCAGTGGGGTTCCATGTAGGTGCAAGGGTTCACCCAGGCAGTTCTGACTGCAGGATCAGGGCCCAAGTTTGGAACAGAGTAGAGACAAGACCAAAAGGGAAATAGAAAAGAGTGTGTGTGTGGGCGGGGGAATAGAATAGGGTGAAATACTTCAGAGATGGGGTAGCAGGCATCTAACAGCCCAGAGGTTGTATATATAAGCCCTGTGGCCTGAAGTTCTACAGCAGTGGTGTCCAAACTTTTCCTGTCGTGCCCCCCTTAGCAGTAATGGAATCTGACTGCAGCCCCCCCCCCCCCGCCCCCATTACTATACAGTTGGCTCAGCAGAGGAGCTTGGACTGAAGGTCAGGGTCGGCTCTGGCTTTCTGGCCGCCCCAAGCAACAACAACAAAAAAAGCCGTGGCGGAACAGCAAAGCAAAAAAAAAAAAAAAAAAACCTGCGGCACGGCTGGAGCCAGGGTGCAGGGGGACTCCCTGCCCTGCAGATGTGCCCTGGCTAGCAGGGGGAGGGGGAGGGAGCGGGGGGAGAGAGAGAAGGGGGGCGGCCAGGGCTTGAGCAGGGCGCTGCCACGTGGCCCCTCCCGCCGTGTCCCCTGCCGCTACGGGCGGCTGGGAGGGAAGGACGCGGGCTGCCCTGCTGGGCTTGCTGCAGGGCGCTCTCGTCCTCCACGCCGCTGCCCCCTACAGGGCGGCCGGAGCGGAACAACAACAACAACAAAACAAAAACAAAACAAAAAAAAGCGGCCGTGCTGCCCTAGGATTGGGCAGAATGCCGCCTCTTCCAAGCTGCCGCCCCAAGCACCAGCTTACTCGGCTGGTGCCTGGAGCCGGCCCTGCTGAAGGTGGAGCTGGCCTGGGGGCAAAGAGGAAATGAGGGCAAAGCTGACCTGGGGGTGGAGCGGAGCTGCAGCTGGGGGCAGAGCGAGGCTGGGTGGCGTTCCCTCTCCACCCTCCGTGGGGGCTGGCCTACCCCCTGCCTCACGCCCCCCCAAACGTTCCTGAACAGCCCCACAGTTTGGGGACCACTGTTCTAGAGGGTGAGGCGCTCTCTACCCCCCTCTATTGGTGGACAGGGGAAAGTATACCTATAGAGAAAACACAATTTGCATAAGCTTTCTGCACAGAATTCTTCCAGTGACACTTTAGGAGTCACTATAACACTATACAAGTATTGCCAACTCTCATGATTTTGTCATGAGTCACATGGTAATTATTGTTTTCCTCAAACCCCCCAGCCCTGGAGTCCAGTGGCTATGTGGTGATTTCAGCCTTCATTCTTCAAGAAAAAGTAAATTTCTAGCCCTTGTGGCAGTGGAGAAAGCTTCAAAATGTTACCCCAGTGCACTGTAAAGGCTCAAAAAGCAGAAGTCAAATAAAAACACCAAATTTATTCTTTTTACATAATCTCATAATTTTAAAGCCAATCTCGTGATTTTTGGTGCGCCTGACTCATGATTTTTGAACATTTGGGATTGGCAAGACTGGTACAGGGACTCATAATTGGTTGGGTAGTGGAAATGAATTGCGAGAGGGCTTCTACCTTGTGTCAAGGAGCACATGGCAGTGGTATGGACTCTTCCGGGGAGACCTATATGATACCGGTTCTTCCCCACTGAGGGTTCTGTCTGTTTCTGATAGGAGATGATACAGAGTCAGCTCCTTGTTGAGATACACTGCAGAGAGGGCTCTCGGCTGAAGCCACAGAGAATAGTAGCAGGGCTGAGTGAACATATCTGAGGCCCCTCCAACCCAACCACTAAGTAAAACTGGAATCACTGTAGCTGGGTTAGGTGGTGGAGCCTCAGGACAGCACCTAGAAACACTTCCCAAGGGACTGGAGACAAGTCTGCCTAAGTGCACTTTAGGACTTAGGTTATGCTACCCATTGACACCAAACTGTGAATGGTATGTAGCAGATGAAGGATGGGGAAGCGACCTGGTAAATGACAGGTGACTGCCCTGATCAGCCTTGGAGTCCTTCCCCCAGGCGATCAGTGTCCCCCATCAGGTAATCCACAGCTCGGTCACCAGAATCTGGGAGGTAGCTGACTCATTGTCCAAGGATACTTGAATTTGAATAGAAGACTCTCAAGATTAATGACCCTTGATTGCCTTGCATGGTTCACGCTCTGTCAATACCTCTTGGAATTTCAGTCCAAGATAGAGACAAAAAGACAACAGGAAAGGGACAGTGCCATCTTACAACTAAAATGGCACTCAGAAAACAAAAGGGAGTTTGTAGTTGAATATAGATATGGAAATATACTAAATCATCACCATTCACAAATATGGTTCATCATGATACGTAATGCACAGGTATGGGTGTGTATCAGTAAATCTAAATACACACACCAGTGCCTAGCTAGTCATTCAAAGAGGACATAACATCCTATCACTATGGTCTGCTCAAACACTCCTTTTGGTAGAACCCTGGTATTCTGGGACACAGGGCCCTGAATACTATTCCCTGTGCTGAGTTGGTGACCATAGCCCCCTTATATGTATGTGGGTCACACACCTCTGTATTACATAAAATAAAAATCAGCAGGTTTTGAATATTGGCTCCATAACTCCATATCAGTGCTCTTGCAGCGACACAAATTGCTCAAGGTTGACAGGAATGATTGATGACATCATGGGAATTCCTGTGTGGGATTATAGCCCCATAATTCACTGTCATCTTTTGTTTCTTCACTATGAATAACAGAGATGCTGCTCGGATGTCACAGATCTCTCTACTAGCTGAATGGTTGAAGTTGCTTCTCTACCTTACTGGGTTGGGGAGCAGTGTACTTAACAAAGAAATGCCCTGAGTTAGATCACTTTAATGTTGTCTATGTGTGGATAGTTTTTAGCCATGACCAGATTGTCCTTGCTAGATCCATGCACAGAGAGAGCCTTCCACATATGGATTTCCTCCCTCCCTCATAGCAGGGCGTGTTGGCCTCCTCTAGGGCATTGTTCACGCTCTACTCTAGACCCTGCCAGAGGTGCTCTGCAGGATCAGGTCTGTCTGTATAGGGAAAGGGCTGGAGAGTGAGCAAGAAAAGGGAAGGGGAGGAATAGATAGGCCAGAGGTTGGCCCAGAGGGGAACTATATTGTTCCCCTTCCAGACTTAGTCTGCATTATTTTTTTCATAGAACCCCCACCTAGCAGCCCGAGGAGCAGCCCAGGGGGAGTCCTTGTTAGTACTGCTCCAGTGGAGCTGTTCTGCCAGGGATCAGAAATGTTAGAGCTGATGCATAGCAATGGGGTTTCTACATGGATGGCTCTGGCCCCGGGGGATCCAGCTGGTTTGGGGGTGGGCCCCATAGCCTATTCCACAGGAGTGGAGAAAATGCAAACCTGTCACCTGAGAGAACAATAAGGGAGTGTCACAGGGTGGCTGGCCCCTGGAAGTGATGTAGGTCCAGCACTCCTGTGCCAATTAAGATGGTGAGGCAGCACCTAGGGGCTATAAAGGATCAGGGAGAAAGCCAGTGAGTCAGAACAGACTGACTCAGTGAGGGGGAGAGGAATGCTGCTAGAAAACTGGAGAAGTCCTAGAAGGAAGCAAACGGTGGTTACTGGGGGAAAGCTAAAGGCAGGAGAGCAGCAAGATGGACTTCTGGGTGGTGTCCCCAAACCAGAAAGCCAAGGCTGGATGGCAGAAGGCAGGAAAAGCAGCAGAGGGAGTTGCCCGCTGGCTGTAATCTGGAGAGCTGTAACCAAGGGCCAAGGAGGGATGAAGGTAGGGGAGCAGGGGAGCTGTAGCCCAAGGGCTTACTTGCTGACATCTCCAGGGCTGGAGAGCTGGACCTAGAGGAATGAAGAGAGGGCCAGGGAAGTGAGGGATGCTCCCAGAAGAGAGGCTGTGCGGGTTCCTGCTGGGAAGAATGGGGTTGCATTCCAGTTGAAAGGGCTGTGATGGCGGTCCTGGCACAAGGACAGGAGAGGACTGAAAGTCTGGGTGAAGTGGAAGGCACCATTGGTAGGGCGTTGAGGAGAGAGATGTTCTGAGTTTTAATGACTGCTTGCACTGGGATGAGAAATGGACAACAGGTTTGGGACTTGTGTTTTGGACCATTTGGACAATGTTTCATAATAAGCCAGCCCCAAGGAGCTATAATATTGTGACAAGAAAGCCGGAAGAGAAGTTACTGGGTCACCTGAGAGGGGAAACTGAGGCAAGTGTGCTTGTCATGCTGCACCCTCTCAGAACCCCCTACTCTGAGACTTTCCACCAGAGCACAGGTGCAAGAGACTACCCATGCCTATGGGATTTGGCAGCAGATTACTGAGCTATTGCAATAACTTAGTCTGACATCCATATAAAGAGATCCTCTTATATGACAACGAAGGCGGAAGCAGGTAATTGTACTATGGGGATACCACTGGTAACCAGCCATTTGTAGTTAATCAGAATTATTAATGTATTAATTTTTTTCATGACAAGAAGAAAAATATATTAGGATGCAGCCAGTGGATACAGTAAATGCATTGGCATGGGAGACAGGCCATCTCCTGGGGATGCAGATGCGGGAACTTGCAGAGGAGTCATTTAGCAAGTTTGTTTTCAGAGGGAAATGCTGAGTGCAGGAAGTCTGCTGTTGCTCTTAATATTAAGGCTGGTCAATGCATCCCTTGCTATATTCCTGAGATGGATTGTATTTTAATAGGCTTGGCCTCCATAGCACGTAGCTTAATGCTCCATCTGACGGATGATGTCTCACCGGCAGGATGGCAGCTCCTGCCAGTGCAGCATCTCGCTGATGTAGAACAGTGGTGTCAGCACCAGGGAAGAGTCCAGCTCAAGGTGTCCAGCTCTCACGGTCAAACCCTCCTTTAGAAAGAGCAGCAAAGGGCCAAACAGAAAGCAAGCAAAGGAACAGAAAAGAGACATGAGGGAGGAGACAAGAATGGGCCACTTAACAGGCACGGCCTTAGCATTTGTCTGCACTTAGAATGAGTCCTGCATTCAGCCATCCAGGAAGTAGCTGCACCAATGCAAACCTGTACTGTAGCTGTGATTTGTACTGTTGTGGGAGCTCAACCCTGCTTGAAACTGGGGTGCAAACTGTGATTTTCCTTCTCAACACCAGGGGTTTGCATTGATGGCTGAAATCAGGACTAATTCCAAGTGCAGACAAGGCCTTAGAGTTCTGGTAGTCCCCGCAGGGACATCAGTATTAGCTCCTATTCCTCCCACAATTGCATTCATCCTTGCTGCAGCAACTTGGCCCTCCAACTGAGTCATTAACAAAAAAAAAGTCCATTCCTTTCAGGGTATCCAAAACAAAGGTCTTCACCTTCACCTCAAGTTGGGCCCTGCCCCTTCTTCCTGAGGGTCTGTCGTGTCTCCTGAGCCCTTCCTGGACTTCTCTGAGTTTCTCCCTACTCTCTATTGAGCAGAAACTCCTGGGAGTCTCCATGCTCTCTACAGGCCTGTCATGAGACATTCCTCACTTTTTACACCTGGGGAGGCCAGCTAAGTGTGTCACAGGCAGGGCTGGATGCATCTTCCCTTAAAAGGCCCGTCATCTTTGACAGGCCACCCTTGAATTTCTCCTGAAAAGAAGAGTTAGAAGAGACTTGAGTGAGGCATTCATAATTATTTTGGAAATAGTGAGGACTAATCAGTCCCTGCTTTTTATTCTGTCACATAATACAAGAACAAAAGGATACTTAAAATGTAAATTAATAAGCAGTGCATTTAGCTTTCAAATATATTTAGTGAATTGTATAATAATTATAGTATATATAAATAATCCCCCAATTTCCATAAAACTATCTGATAACATTCAACCATAACAATAGTTCATTCCCCGTTCAGCTTTTAGTATTTTGAATTCTTTCGAAACCAATGGGAGTTTGTGGGCTGGGGGTTCTCAGAGACTGTATATTTAGAACAAATACAAGGAAGTGCTACTTTATGCAGTGTACAGTCTCTCTCTGGAATTCACTGCCACAAGAGGTTATCAAGACAAACGCAGAGGCTGGGTATGGAAAAACCACCACACACTGAATAATTTTATGACCATTAGCAACATTTGTCTCTATGCAAGCTCAGATAATTATAATGCTAATCATATCTCATGCTTCAGAGCATAAAATGATTGCCTGCAGAGGTTAGGAAGGCCTGAGAGAGTTTCCATACAAGGAGAGATTAAAAAGGACTAACATTATTTAATTTGGCCACATTTGACATGGCCAAAACTGAGCTGCTAATTTTTTTCCTTTAAAATTCTCCCCTTTCTCTGTAGACAGAACCACTCTCCTCCCTGTCAACGAGGCCCATAGCCTGGCATCATCTTTGGCATCTTCCCCTCTTTCGTCCCTCACATCCAGCCTGTGTTTGAATTCTGAATCTTTTCCCTCCAAAATATTTCTAAGATCTGACCTCTCTGTCCACATGGGGGGGGGACCTCCCCTCAAGGCCTTTATCCTCTCCAGTTTGCATTACTGCAGCCTTGTTGCTTCCTTAACTGGTTATCCAAATGTTCAAATGACTAAACAAAAGAAACTCCTCCCTTCAAAAAAAAAAATGTAAGCTTATTCTGCACAATTCTTTGCTAAGAATTGTGGTATCTTGTCACTGTGTCCACTGCCTCTCCTCCCTCATTCCCATCCCCCTGTCTTGTTGCCCCTTCATTGCATTAGTATGTCACATAGGGCCAGAGTCTGATAACCTTACTCATGATGAATGGTATACTCCTCCACCCCATTGATTTCAATAGGGTTACTTGTGCAGTAACATGCTACTCGATGTAAGAAAGGGTGTCAGAATCTAGCCCTTAAGGCAACATTGTTGATTGAGGGGTAAGGGGCCCCTTTACTCCTATACCAGCTGCCCATATTTAGGGTATCAGCACAGTGGGGAAAGCAGCCTCCAACCTCCATGCAAGTGCAAGGGAAATGGGTAAAGATTTTGCCAGTACTGATGCGCTAAAATAAGCTACACCAGGTGAAGGGCTGGCACAGCAAGGGGAGAAGCAGGGACTGGATGTTGGTTCTCCGAGTCACAACCTGCTCTCTGATCTGCTCCTGGGACAGCACAATTTTATGCTGCCCCATAGCTGGGGCATGTGGCAAAGCGATGATTGAGCCCTGAGACTGTCAACTCGTCAGCATCCTGTGCTATTTATTTGCACTGTGAGGCATCCAGCACGCTTTAGGACACTGTAAAAGAAAATAAACAATAATAATAATAACTTGGAAAGTAGAAGAGTAAAAGAGGCTATAATGATGGTTTATAAAATAAGGAATGGTAGAAAGAAGGCTATGCAAGTACTCCTAGGGCGTGTCTACACTGCCCCACAATTTGGAGTAGGGGTGTATGAATAGCAGTGTGCACCAAAATGCTGCACTATAACTCCTCCATGTGGACACTGCAGCCATGAACTCTGTAGACCTGTTTAAAGAGTACTACATTAGTGCAAACTAAGGACCTTTAAGTTCATGCCTGCAGTGTCTACATGGAGGAGTTACAGCCCAGCACTTTGCAGTGTGCTGCAAGTCACACCCCCCGTAGTGTGAAGACAATACATTTCAAATGGATAACAGGTAATATTGTTTACACAAGGTATAATTAAACTGCGATATTCACTGCTCAAAGAGACTATTGAGACAGATGACTTTTTAGGCTCAAGAAAAGACTGGGCATTTATATACTTCAGAAGAACATCTACAGGGTTTGTAGCTAAAATAAAATTACAAGGACTATCAATCCTCATGCTTCAGGACATGATTATGTGCTAAAATCAGGAAGAATTTTTCCCCAGGGTATAGCAGTACACAGTTAAGGGCATTATAGGCCACTGATGGTGACAGGATATCTTATTAGATAGTCTTCCAGTCTGTCCCAGTATGCCAATTGCTCTGTTCCTGTGTAATGTTTTTATTTTAAAAGGACAGCATAATATCCACTGACCATGGGGGGCCCCTCAAGACCAACTGGTAGAGGGCCCGCCATACTGTAACTCATCTCGGGCCTGACAAACTTATTACTCCAACACTCTGCTGTCATAATTGTGACAAAGTTCCTCCTCTATCTTGGTGGGTCCTGCACTTATTGGCGGATTTTCTTGCCTCAGAGATTCACCATGTGGGTTGGGGAACAGCTCAGAGACCTTCCCCTCTGGAAGAACCCACAGTCCAAGTCAATTGGGAGATTTGGGGGGAACCTGGGCCCGCCCTCTACTCCGGGTTCCAGCCCAGGGCCCTGTGGATTGCAGCTGTCTATAGTGCCTCCTGTAACAGCTGCATGACAGCTACAACTCCCTGGGCTACTTCCCCATGGCCTCCTCCAAACACCTTCCTTATTATCACCACAGGACCTTCCTCCTGGTGTCTGATAACACTTGTACTCCTCAGTCCTCCAGCAGCACACCCTCTCACTCTCAGCTCCTTGCACCTCTTGCACCCAGCTCCTCACACTCACACCACAAACTGAAGTGAGCTCCTTTTAAAACCCAGGTGCCCTGATTAGCCTGCCTTAATTGATTCTAGCAGCTTCTTCTTAATTGGCTCCAGGTGTCCTAATTAGCCTGCCTGCCTTAACTGGTTCTAGCAGGTTCCTGATTACTCTAGTGCAGCCCCTGCTCTGGTCATTCAGGGAACAGAAAACTACTCATCCAGTGACCAGTATATTTGCCCTCTACCAGACTCCTGTATCCCCGGCGCGTGCTTCAGGAGGTGAGGGACGTTTTACCGCCCGCTGCGCAGGACTATCTCGACCGGGTCCTGCGAGAGGGCACGCCCCGCCCACTCTCCACTCCGAGCCCTCCAGACCTTTTCATCAGGCCCCTGCCCTGTAGACCCAATCGCTCCCCCCCCCCACGTCCCTTCACCATGAGCCGGCTGCACGATCTGCAGCTGGTTCTGTTCCGGACCGCGCCAAGGAAACATCTATACACACTCGTGCTCCATGTTCTCCATGTCCTCACTCTTGCGTCCCGCCCCGATACGAAGTGGTGGGACCTCCTGCCACCTCTGGAGGGTGAGGAGCCCCGGTGGGCCAGCCTTTATTCTACTTTGATCCCGAAGCCCACCCGGGACATAAGTTGGCGGCTCCTTCACGGAGCCGTGAGCACGGGCGTGTACTTGGCGTGGTTTACCCCTATCCCAGACACCTGCCCCTTCTGCGGCGTGAGGGAAACGCTGGCACATGTTTACCTAGAGTGCGCCAGGCTGCAGCCCCTATTCCGGCTCCTCAAGGATATTTTGTTACGATTTTGGTTGCACTTTTCCCCTCACCTTTTTATTTATGCACTCCCTATCCGTCGCCCCACAAAGTCACGGGACCTCCTGGTCAACCTCCTCCTGGCCCTAGCAAAACTGGCCATCTATAAAACCAGGGAGAGGAGGTTGGCCGATGGAGTCTCCTGTGACTGTGGGGCCTATTTCCGATCCTCCGTTCGTTCACATATCTGGGCAGAATTCCTCTGGGCGGCGTCCACTGGCTCCCTTGACGCCTTCGAGGAGCAGTGGGCGCTGTCCGGGGTTCCCTGCTCAGTGTCCCTGTCTGGTTCCCTTCTTTTGACCCTTTGACCTCACTCCTGTCCTTGTTCTTTTATTAGTTGTCCCCCTGATTGCAGTGGGCAGGACAGGAGGAACTTTGGGCAAGGGGGAGGAGCTGATCCACGGGGCTGCTGGTGGGTGCTGAGCACCCACTATTTTTTTTCCATGGGTGCTCTAGCCACGGACCACCCACAGACTTGGCACCTATGATTGGAATGGCTGTTGGTGTCACCCTGCAAGGAATAACTGGGCTGGTGGAAGCCAAGGTGAGACCATTGTGCCTTAAGCATGCTGCTGATGTCAAGGCTCTGAGCCAGAGGTGCACAACACAGAGCCACCCAAGATTACAGGGCAGGTGGTGACAGAACATCTTACTCATCTGGGTGATCCCCAAAGCATCAAAGTCCACAATTCAGCGGAGCATTTAAGCATGTGCTGAAGTTCTATTGAAATCAATGGGACTTAAACCCATGCTCAAATTTAAGCACATGCTTAAGTACTTTGCTGAATAAGGATGGCATTAAACACATGCTTATACTTAAGTGCCTGCCAAATTTGGACAGATGTTTCAATGGCAAATCCTATGCAAAACAAATGTAGAAATTACTATATCTATGCTTCAACAACTGATCTTTCAGAAAGACACTGCAATGTGCTGCTAGTCCTCTAATAATCTCAGCCTCTGATCTTTAACCCTTGTGAATTCAGCCATGTAATTCTGACAGGTAACTATAATAATGTACACAGACATAGACATAAATGTAATGTTCTGAAACAGTGTCACTTTGTTTTCATCCCTGGGCTTCTTTTGGTGTGTGGAAAAGGAAGCTTTGCCCTGTGCATTATTCTTCTCTATACAAACTCAGTCTACTAGTTCATCTTGCATTTCTAGGGAAAGGAGAAGGAGGAAATGGGGACCTCTTTGAAGTTTTAACTTTCCCGTTAAAGTTGGAAGTCCATCACTTCTTATATACCTTTCTTGTTAGAAAAATAGCTGCTCAGTCCCTGCTGATTTCCAGAGTTCAGAGCAGAGATGAGAACATTCAGAGGAAGGAAAGTGCAGATCAGTCTTGCTGTAAAGCCAGGCTGTTAAAACAATACTTTCACTGTTATTGACACTAGCCATGTGGAAAGGGGCTTCACTTGGATAAGGTCATATGAAAGCAGCGTGAGTGCTCTTCAAAGCCTTCAAAGGTTTCTGGTGCAGGGCACTGATTAATGCATTTCACAGATGTAGGAGAGCATTGCTTTGGTGGGACTAATGGACAGACAACCCTGAGTTTCCCACTTTTTGCAGCCTGTCATATTAATTAGTTAAAAGGCCACTCCAGGTATTTTTCATAGTTTTGGGGAGAAGGTCCTCTCTTACTCCCTATTTTCCCTATTAGCTGTCCTTCCTCTAAGCTCTACATCAGACCAATCCATTGTTCCAGAAGGGCTGCATCTGACTTTTACCAGTTTTTCATCAGTGCTGCTTCTGGGATGTCTGGAAGAGAGTTTCACTCAAGTGCAACATGGGGCTTTCTCTTTTCCCAAGGGCTGAATGTGCTGCCTGAGCAATGCTCTTAAGAACCTACCCAAATCCCACTGAAATCAATGGGAGCCTTTCCACTGACTGTCACAGGAGCTGGAACGAGGCATTTAAGAATAATAAATAATTAAGTTAGGTCTTACATAGCAACAAGATAAATTAGCAGCACTTAAGAGCATACAGAAATAGCAAACTAAGATCCAGTTTGTAAATGATAGCGGTGTTCCTCAGTAATAGCACAAGCTAATTTTCTCTTATCCCCAGTCTTTAACTTGAGAACTGTAGATGCTGTCTACCCCTTAGTATCCTGACCAGCTGCATTTTGACCAGCTGTTTGCTCCCAAGAAGGGCTAATGTTTAAGCTTAATGTGACAAGTGATTTGGGTGCCTCAGCTTTTGGGTGCCCAGCCTGAGACACTTTAAAGGAGCTTGATTGTCAGGAAGAGCTGAGCACCCATCCTGTGAAAATCAGGTCCTTTGAAGGTGTCTCAGGTGGGGCACTCAAAAATGGAGGTACCCAAAATCCCTAGTCACTTTTGAAAATCTTGGCCTCAGGTTTTCTCTGTCCACTCACCCGATAAACATGAGATTCTGCTTACAATCAAGACTCCCTTTCCCCTTTGGAAAATGTTAGTACCCATAGGCGCCAATTCCGTGGGTGCTTTGAGGCTGGAGTACCCACAGAAAAAAATAGTGGGTGCTCAGCATCCACCAGCCACCTGCCGATCAGCTGTTTGGCAGCAGGCACTGGCGGGAGAGGGTGGAGTGGGGGTGGTAAGGGGTGGAGAGAGGGTGGGTGTACTCAGGGGAGGGGGTAGAGCAGGGGTGGGAAGAGGGGGGAGGGGGCGGGGCCTTGGAGAGGGGGCAGAGAGGGGTGAGAAGAGACGGAGCAAGGGTGGGGCATTGAGGTAAGGGGCGGAGTGGAGGTGGGGCCTCAGGGAGGAGTCGGGGTGTAGCACCCACCCAGAGAGAAGAAAGTCAGCGCCTGTGTTAGAACCAGTATGTTGTCAGTTTTCTTGCAACCATAACATTCTCCACAGCTGGCATTACATTCTCTGGCACATACATGCTGATTAAACTTCAGGCTATAGGCAGACAAAAAGACAACTGGATGTTACTGTAAATAAGGGGCCAAATCTTCATAGACTCATGGATGTTGAAGCCAGAAGAGACCATCATAATCACCTAGTCTGACCTCCAAGTGTTATACTAGTTTACACCAGCTGAGGATCAGGCACAATATCTAGATAATGAAAAGGTAGCTTTAAAAGAAATCTAGAGTACATAGAACTGGGAAGACTTTCTCCAATAAGAACTGAACAATTTTAAGATAGGTAAAATTTGAGGTTTAAAAATCATGATGGTGTCCATGTAAGCTATAGGACTCTCCATATTGAAGGAATGTTGTTATCAGTCTACCCAGGGCCTAAATTCTCAGAGATTATTTCCTGAAGTCCCCCATGCTCTTCCCCCATTCGGGGCTCCAGGCTTCAGCTGCGGGACCAGGGGTCTCAGGGCTTTAGCCCCGGTGCGGGGAAGGTGTGCCAGGCTCAGGGCTACACCCCCGTGGTATGTGCCAGGGCTTGGGATTTCAACCCTGTGGGAGGCACTGGGGTGTGGGCTTCTGCGCTGCAGGACATGGCGGGGCTCAGACTTTCAGCTCCGTGGGAGGTGCCGGGGCTCCCACAGGTTTGACAATATTTACCAGCACTCCGCTCGGGATGGCTCTGGTTGAATTCAACCCCCGAATCTACCTAGGATTTGTGGTAAAGTATAAGTCTAAAGAGCAAGTGTTTTCACTAACCTAGGAGTCTTTATGAAAGGAGACAAGTGATACTGCTGCCAGAAATTTAGGCGGTGGAAATTGGTCATAACCAAACAAACTAGACTTTGGCATTCTAGCTTCATACCACCTCACTCCTGCCTGACAACAAAGGCTTGTCAACACCAGATGGACTAGAGTAGGCCGTTAAAGAGGACAAAGGACTTAGTTGTTTACTCTCCCCCCACGAAGATGAGTCTTGGAAATGAATTCCTCCCATCAGCTGAGTTTGCAGCTCAAAGCAGAAAGGGGTGGAAGGGAATAAAAACCCTTAAAAAGGAGGAACTCTATCTTTATGCTGCTTGCACTCAAGAGGCACGGATTACTAGGCATAAGCAAAAGATCCCTATTGCTTAGCCTGAGTTGGCCCTAAAGGATATATAGAGCTTATCATAGAAGCTTCTACTATGTTTTGAAACTTAAGAATGTAACTCATTTGTGTATCTATGTTTACCTGCTTTAACCTTGTAAATAACTCCCATTTCCTTTTCCTATTTAATAAATATTTTGATAGTTTATTATAGGATTGGCTACAAGCATTGTCTTTGCTGTGAGATCTAAAGTGCAATTGACCTGGGGTGAGTGACTGGTCCTTTGGGACTGGGAGTAACCTGAATATTACTGTGATTTGTAATGTAATGGATCATCTATCATGAAGCTAGGCTTACCTGGGTGGTAAGACAGATCTGAGTCCTCGAGGGGATTGTCTGTGACTCCATTTTAAGGCTGTTATAGCGCCTGAAGAGTTTGCACTTGATAATTGGCTGGTGAAATCTAAGTACAGAACTCATGACCAGTTTGCGGTTTGTGCCTTGGTTCTTAACAGTCTGTCCTGAGAGGTTGGTACTCACTCTCTTAAGCCACTGCAGGACCACTTGACATTTTCTTTTTTTAAGCAAGTACCTCAGAGCTAGCAGGGTTAATACCACAAACAAATCTGTGGTAATGGTACTTGGCAACCTACATATGAATGGCCAGACATGCAGGATAAGCAACAAGAGCACCTCAGGGTTAAACAAAAGTGTTATTCCTCTCCATCCTCAGTGCCCAAATAAAGGCCGCAATGCTTCTGTCAGCCACTTATAACCCTTGGGGAATGCAGACATACAGTCTATACACTGACTTTCTCCTAAGCATTCATTTTGTTGGCAGCCTGTGACATTTCAGTGCTCTAAGAGTTAATGTTCAACACAAGGGAAAAATATTTATCTCATGGTGTGGAGGACAAATTGAATTTGCAGTGGGTATGGAGGTCGTCATTCTTCAAATGGACCTAGCATGGGTCTTCCATAAAGAGAAACATATTTTTTGCTGCACAGATTCATCTGGAAAGGTTATTATTAGGGAATGGGAGTGGGGGGGAGGGTGTTTTAAAATGCAGCGATGTAATTTATCATGACTAGATTTTGTTAGCAAAGAGTTTAGACAGTTTCTGTTACTGCAACCTAATAAGTCATTTTACCAGTACATTTTATTTCCTCAGATACTGACATCTCAGAAGGGAAGAAGGTTGCTGAGTAGCAAATGGCAAGAAAACAACTGACAAATAAATAGAAATCATTGGTTGTGAACTTACTGAAATTGCATATTCCAACTGGAAGCCTTGGTTAATGCAGTGCAGTAGTAAAGTGGTGTCCATTAAAGGAATATAGAAATCTCTCTGTCAGCATGTACTGTATATAGAAAGGTTAATTGGCAATAGGGGGATAGAGCATGAAATCCTATCCCTGTTGCTTAGCGATGGGCTAAACTGGTTTCAGTGTATCTGAAATGGCCGATCTTGGGGGTTCTTACATAATGGGACATGGATCAAATCCATTTCTGATTTTGGTTTTGCAAGATCAACGCCTACCCTTGTTCAGTTCATCTCTACTATTAATAGCTAATTATCTATTTATTTGACAATTTATTTTTCAATGTTTTCCACCACTGAGTCCCTGAAAACAGGTACACTAACAAAATGAGATAAGCTGTAATATATTTACTGGCCTGAAAGCCTTTAACATTACCAGACTAGCACCATGCCCTGATGGTCAATAAACTTTATTCCTATTAGAGCAGTAGAGAGGCAAATTCCGGAGTCGAAGGCCCTCCAACAAGAGTGCCCTGCAGTCAGCCCTCAAATCTAGGGAATGTATGAAGAAATGCCTGAGCTTCTCTCAAGTGCTATGATGGCATGTAAAGAGAAAGATGATCTTTAAAGGTAAATCAAGGCCCACATCATGAATGGCTTGGTGGATCAAAACCAGCTTCCTGAATTTCCCCCAGAAGCTGATAGGAAGCAGTGCACACAGTGGAGGAGAAATGTGTGGTGTTCTCTATGGCTATCACTGCGAAGTAAGAAGACCGACATGTTCTGTACTAGATGAAGCTTACAAACAGTACTATGTAGAGCACATTGCATTCATTTAAACCAGAATGTCTCAGCCTGAGTAACTGCACCAAAAGTTCATCACCTTTTTGTCAAATGCAAATGGAGAAAAATGTTTCTGTTCATGGCTAAACCTGGGAATCCAGGGCTAATTGGAGGTCCAGAGGCATCCCCAGATCACAAACCTCATTAGCAAATGGTGGGACTCCTCCTCAATAATGGGGAAGACACCATCCCTGCCACAACCCATAGATAATTCTGCGGACTTACCAGAAACAGGAGGGGGAGCTCTGTCTGTGCCAACCACGGAGAAGGAAGAGCTCTGAGGGAACACTATAGCATATGCATCCGAAGAAGTGGGCTGTAGTCCACGAAAGCTTATGCTCTAATAAATCTGTTAGTCTCTAAGGTGCCACAAGTACTCCTGTTCTTTTTGAGGGAACACTATTTACCCAAGCCAAGGGTCAGAGGCTTTTAGCAGAACAATGGGAGCTATGCTTCCCACTGCCTCTTACTTTAACCCCTGGATTCAGCTAACACTCTCTCATCCTGGATCATACTTGGCCAAGCACTAGGAAACCAAGAGAAATCACATCCTCACAGGCTGGTGAAAAGCTGATGTAAAGCTGCATGTTAGCTGCATATTGCTAGCACTGCACCTAAGCTTGTTTGGCAATTTTCTGTTGAAAAAAAATGTGTTAATGGAAAACTGGGTTTGGGATAAATGAGAATTTTTGCAGAAAGTGTCTGCTTTCTGTGTTTTCTTGTTCTTGGTAGTGGTGGAGGGGTGTTAAGGACAACTGAAAACCAAACTTTATTTGGGTTTTGGAGGAAATTTTTCCATTTTTGGATGATAAAAAGTGAAGCAAAATTATGATTTTCAGTGCTTTAAAGAAAAATGAAAAATAAAATTTCTAAAAACACTAGACATTTTTCTTTTTTGTAGAATCTTTTTTTTTTTTGGGAGGGGGGAAGGAAGCCAGTTTTGCAACCAGCTCTGTCAGCACCCCAGTTGTCTCACTGTCTCTGTTAGTGGCTTCACATATACAGGGAATGAGGATGACAGATGGAATCCCATGTGACCGACCAGAGAGCCTTTGAGGGAAATGAACAATTTCCTAATACTAACCTCTGGGGCTTCTCAGTGAAGAGGGAATGGAGCCACTGAAGCCCTGCCGATCTGTGATGAATGAGGGGGGGGGACTCCCTTTTATGGACACCCAGCCAGACAGTAGCTATAGACTCATCCTTAACAGCTGTACCCTAATTGCCTTAACTGTAAAGGGTTAAGAGAATCTTAACCTGAGTTGGCACCTGACCAGGGGAACCAATAGGGAGGCTGTACCCTTTCAAATTGAAAAAACTGCAGGATTTGGGGGAGGGGGGGTTCTTTGTCTCTTAGGCTGGAGAGAAGGGAAGGCAGCAACACACTGTAAGCTTTAAGGCAGGTATGGGAAATCATCAGCATCATACCTAGAAACTCCTCATTTGGAATCCCAGATATGTAAGTAGCCCAGGAAAAAATAAGACAGATGCGATTAGGAACCTTTTTCATTGTTTTGGTTTGTGGATTCCTCTGTGCTAACCCCAGGTGCTTTTGTTTTGCTTGTAACCTTTAAGCTGAACCCCCAAGACAGTTATTTTTGGTGTTTAATATTTATTATTTAATATTTTGGTCTTTAATAATTGGAGTATTCAGATGTGTCTCTCTTTTTTTAAAATAAAATTTACCTTTTTTTAAAGAATCTTTTGATTCCAAAGTCATTAGACAAGGGGTTGGTCTGTACTCACATTGCTAAGGCAATTGGTTGGTATTTTATTCTCAAGCCTCCCCAGGAAAGGGGATGAAGAGCCTTGGGGAGGGATAGGGATTCCAAGTGACCCTTCCCTGAATATTTGTGAAAATCACTTGGTGGTGGCAGCAATAGCTGTCCAAGGCAGAAGACTGTTCCTTGGAAGAGTTTTAACCTAAGCTGGTAGAAGATAAGCTTAGGGGGTCTTTCATGCAGGTCCCCACATCTGTACCCCAGAGTTCAGATTTGGAGGGGTATATTCTGACACTATTCTTGCCAGAATCAACATATGGATGACAGCTGACAGGTCTAAAGGAATCAGCATGGACAACTGACTTTTATTTATTGCTAAGAGGAACTTGACCAATGAACCCAGTGAGGGCTCTGTACCATGCTCATGTTGAAAGACAGATTGCAAAAAGCAAAAGAAATTAAAGAACCCCTAGTGTCCTTGTTACAACAGCCTCAATCACCTTCCTCCCAGATTTGGAAGGGGAGAGACAGGATGATAATTTCACTCTCCACATCCTCTACTTTCTTGTATAAGTCAGGAAGATCATGAGTCCATCCTGCAGGCTGCAGCTCTCTGAGAACATCCAAAACCTCACTGAGCAAAAGCAGGAGAAACTCCACCACAGGAGACACTGCAACTGCTGCCTCCTGACTCTGACTGGCTCAGCGAGGGCAAGAAAATCTGCTCTGACTCGGATCCGTCTTATTCATTAACTAGATGGAAGTTCATCAGTGTATGACAAAGCTGACTTTTTCCTCTCAAAGGCAGCCTGGATTTACCACACTACCTGGAACATATTCATTGGTCAGGGTTCCACCGTCACTATGGTAGAGGAGGACAACACTTTCTTAGCTTTTAGCATAGCCTCCGCATGGTTCTTCAAAATAATTCAGATTCTGAATGTATAAATAGCCACCAGTGCTCTGGCTTCTGTCCCCTTCATGTAATCTGTTGCAAGTCATCTGTATAAAGTGGTTACCTATAAGGGCAACACTGTCTCAATCAAGCGGGAAAAAGAATCAACACAAACTACCCCATGACCTCCACTTTCCTTTCTTGGTTCATGCTGAACTGACTACCTCTCCAGGAAAAGCTATAAATAAATGAATACCCAGATGAACCATCCCTCTGGGTCTCAGCAAACAAACAAGTTTGGGTCCCCCCACCATGATTTTATGCATCTGTCTCAGTCAGCCTGATTTCGACCTGACACTAGATTTATAATGGTGTAACTCCATTGTAGCTTTATTGAGGGATTGGTGATTGATTGATAAGTTAGTTATCTCATAGACCCCAGTGGACAATAAAGGTTCAGTCTCCTGGGGGCTATAGCATCAGGAATTATTATCAGTATCATTAGAATGGGAGGCCTTAGAAACACAGGTACCTTTATTAACAAATCTATTAAGCATATAAACAATCCCACAAACACTAAAATATAATAATACATGGAGCGAGAGTGCAAAATGTTTAGCCCCATGTCTGGCATCACTCACATCTCATATCTCCTGCTGGGGAAGCCTGGATTGTCAGTCATTATCTTCTTCTTCATCATTACCTGTGGTTGTAATCCTTGCATCATTCCGTGTGTCCTTCCCCTCCCCCATTCAGCCCTCCTTTTTATACTGAGTTATACTTATGCCTATGAAGGCTCATACATATGCATAAGGGTTCCAAACCCTTTTTCCTTATCCATACTTCTATACCTCACTAATTTACTGATGCCCCATTTCTCGCTGGCTATCTCCTTAGTTCCCCTTCTTCTCATTACCATCTTCATCAATGACTTATCATAGTAACTTGAGGTTATTATAGAAGCCCCCAAAATGTTACTATGGGGCCTCTTGAAGTGTTAATTGTCACATTGCTGCATAGTTTCCAGAACATCAGGAGTAAACCCATCTTTTACTGTTATCTTACACTTTACTGGTACAGAATTATCTTTCAGTCAGGTAGTCATACCAGCCTGTTTCAAGTCTACAGCCTTGTGTAGCTAAGCTGAATATCTTACAGGCCTGAGACCTGTAGGCACTGTGTTACGACATTAATTAAAAATATTCACATTTCACCTCTATATCCTAAATATACTCAATATCTTGTATTCTTGGCTATACCATTGACTTCAATTGAATTATTCCTGATTTACACCAGTGGAAGTAAGAGGAGAATTAGAGCCAGTAGGAGAGGAACTATGCACCCAGTTTCCATTAGGAGTATTGACAGCCCAGATTATAAATGGATAAGTTCAATAAAGTTGCTGTTGTGCACTGCAAATTGCTTCCTGATTATGCAACTCCTAACAGGTTCTGCTCATGAAAGCCTAATGAGATGAAACCCTTATTTCCAAATTCTAGGCCCCCAGTCTAGTACTTCGAAAGTTCTTTTTTTTTAGTGTCAATTCATTTTTAATGGAACCATATGTTCACACCTGTACTGCTCAGCCTATAACTTGTACAAAGGAAAGCGGGGAAAGTGCAAACAGTGTCAATTACATTCACTTTTCACAGCAAAGAGCGCCTCTGAATATTAGTTTAAGTCAGCCTTATTTTTCAAAAAAACAGTTCAGGTCAGAAAGCAGAATCCAAATCTGCCTCGGTAACGAACAGGTTAAAATTAATCCCCCAGTTCGTCATTTAGGTAGCCGGTATGATCAAAGCACAGATAGATAAAATAGGTAGCAAAAATCCATCACAGTGCAGCTGAGACCTTCCCCTTCACTGGTATTCAAGGAGCAATGTCACATCAGTTCAAATACAGCTGAGACCAATAGGAGAGGCAAGGCTAGACTCTGGCCTTAGGTTTGGGTGCCCAGATCTCAAACCAGAATATTGTCCTCCCTGAATATTTACCATGTGTATAATTAAGCCTCCATGTGCCAGCTGATCTGGAAATCACGCTGTGTGGTAACGTACCAACTGTGTGAATAACTGTTAGAGACAGTAGGCTCTGTTTTGACACAAAAATACAGTCCATCATAGGCCCATTCATCTGTCATCTGTTGCCTTCTTGTCTCCTTTGCCCAAATAGTTGTGTCCAAGACAAAATGTTTTCCTCTTGCTACTTGTCTGGTTTTTGTTTTATCATTTGATTTTCATTGTTGTTTATTATGCATCCACAAAGAAGTATCCATATACAGCAACATTGTAGCCAATAATCATTAATTGAAACTATACAGATTTAAGAAATAAACAGCCTTCTTCACATTTTCCTCTCTTGTCACAAAGCTGAAATGAACATATTATTAATTAGACTTATGTCTCTCTATTCCCCTCTAATTCTAATAGCTACTAGAAAAGCAGTGCAAAAGTTAGCATGGATTTTTGTACCTTCATTAGTATGACATATTAAACAGAGAGCCTAACTAATGATAGAGTAACACAGCCAAAGCAAATTACCTGCATTATATTGTCATACAGGGACTGAGCCTCAGTCAGTTACATTATACACAGCACTGGAACTGTTTAAAGAGCAAGTCATTATAGAAAAAGGGAAGAAAAGTGTAGGTAAACGCTCTCATGAATTATTTACTGCATTGCGACGGATGAGTTCTTTTTGAAATAATCTGTGAAAAGTGGTCATGGATCAGTCTATTTGGTGGCTTGGTCTGAATTACTGGATGAGTTTATACATACCTCTGCTATACTGTGCCAGGACTGTCTACCCCACTCTGGTAATGATGGGAGGTTATCATCTTGCCTATTTTTAATTGTTATTGATCAAAAAAATAGGAGCAAAAGTGTTCCCAGGAATTTGTCTGTTCTCTTGATGTCCAAGGTTGCAAAATTCCAATAGCTAGAAACTTTTCTTGCCTACCTTTG
Source organism: Trachemys scripta elegans (assembly GCF_013100865.1). NCBI lineage: Eukaryota > Metazoa > Chordata > Testudines > Emydidae > Trachemys > Trachemys scripta. Next base: position 94,295,864 of record NC_048298.1, read on the forward strand.
ATGCTTATTTACACATTGTGGAACAAATCCTGAAGCCCATACTCAGGGTAAACTCTCATTTGAGTCAATGGTAATCATGATCAGTCTTTGAGGTTTACTAATGCCCTGAGCCATAACTTTTTAAGTTTGGAGACCTCTAAAAGTCAAAACTAATCTCTGCTTTCTATTTTTTTTTTTAAATAAGATTATAGGGTCAGATTTTCAAGTCATTTAGGTGCCTAACGGTGCAGATAGGCACCTAGGGGATTTTCAAAAGTACTTCACCAGGTTAGGCACCTAACTTCCATTTGAAAATCTGGCCCATTTCTTTGCAAAGACAGCTCTAAAGTGGTGGAGTCTTCATCAAGAAGCAAACAAAAGCCACATACGCATTGTAGACTCATATAATCACCCTTCATGGAGTCTGATTTGATTAACAAGTAGGTGACTCCAAAATAACACTATAACACTACAGTCTGTGCTTTCTCCCCAGTTTTGGCTTCTCCTAGGCTTCCTGCCCTCACAATCCATCTGTCCCAGACCCTAGCTGCCACTGTCAATGAGCTATGTTGACCTCCCTTATATTTTGAGTGGCCCCTAATAAGCCACACTTGTCCCAAGGAACAGCAAGAATTTACCTGCATCTCCTTCCAACATCTCCTTATAGGGTGGGGTAAGAAATGAACTCTGCCACCCTGTCACAATACTCTTAACAAGGTAAGCCAGTCTCTAGGGTGGAGAGTTTGTCACTGATTTGTCTTAAAGATAATAGATTATGTACATTTCCTCTCTGCAGACGCCTAAGGGTAGCACTTGGGACCCATGAAAATCATAGCCACACCCTTGAGTGATGCTCAGGTTGCCACAAGCTCCCTCCCATCCCTCTGTCAGCAAATGAGTGGGCACTTCTGCTGAGCAGCCAGTGGCCTCAGGTCACAAAGGAAGCAACTCAGGCTAGGTCTGGGGGGGGGGGTCAACCTAAGATCACGTAGCTGAAGTTGCGTATCTTAGGTTGACTTACCTGGCTGTGAGGACAGCGGCGAGTTGACTGCTGCCACTCCTCCGTCGACTCTACTTCTGCCTCTCGCCATGGTGGATTTCCGGAGTCTATGGTAGAGCGATCGGGGATTGATTTTTATCACTTCTACACTAGACGAGATAATCGATCCCCGATTGATTGATCGCTACCCACCGATCCGGCGGGTAGTGAAGATGTGCCCTTAGTAACATGAGAGGCAGGCTGGTCTAATGGACTAGGCATGGGATTGAGAGCACGAAATTCCTGCATTCGCATCCTGCCATGGATAGTGGTTTCTTCTAGGACTCAATGAGATCACTTAACGTCTTTGCCTAGTTTCTCTGTGAACACGGAGATGATCATGAGATAGGCAAGCATTGAGATGCTGTGATAAGTTAGTCTGTGCTGATAAAGCCACTATATAGGTACTAAATTCACCAAGCTGCCACAAAACCTTCAGTGGGGCATTCCCAGTTTGCCTGGAGAATAATTCCTCTCAAAAGCTTGGCAATTGTGCATAGATCCCAGCACAAGCAGCGGGCTGCACTGCTCCTGCAGCAAGAGACTGCTGGTGCGACCCAAAGATTTTCCTGTTTTATTTGTACATTTATTTATTAGTCATTGAAATTTGGAGTTGTCCCAAATAGTCATCTTGCTTAGCTCTCCTCAGTCTAACCCAGTACACAGTGATGTTATCACAGTAGATGTGAGTTAGTTAGGTTTGAGGTTAAGGAGTAGGAGTAAAATTTGTTTCATGGGCTTACCCAAAAATACAAAGGCAGCTCTAATGTTGGTTTAGCCTGAGTAAAGAGTTAAGGACTTAGCGCTAAGTGATGCTAATCATTGTGTCATCACAGTAATTTCCAGACAACAAGTAGTGATGTCACTGGTAGAGAAGCAGGTGAAAAAGAGGTTTAAAACCTCGTTGCATTTACATTGACATCAGTGTCAATATGACATTTCAGGCAGCCAAAAAAAATTGCCTTCATGAAATAGTAAAAAGACAAATCTGTGACAATGTGAAAGAACAACAGGCTTTTAACTTTGGCTGATCATGAGAAAGAAAAAGAAAAGAAAACCCGCTCTGGGGTTTGTCTAACAAGCCTAATTCAACACTTAAAACAAGTGTTCTACAAAGGGAGCTGTGTTCATTAAAGTGTTAGTTCATTAGAGGTGAGGTGGCAACATTTCTGATGTGAGCAGCTAAATCAGTCACCACAGCCTCCATGGATATAAGGCAATTGCTCACTCATTTGCCTCGTCACTGATGAAGTAGACATACTGACATTCAGGACTGAGCATCCATTAGTGCAAAGTAGCACAGCTCCGCTCCGCTTCTGTGTTTTGATCATCACTGTAAAACTATTAATCTGTATGGCTCTATCTCTTGTCATGCCACTCTTTCCCTACTCCGTGTACTCTTTGCCACGAAGTGATATTTTACTTGTGCATTTCCTGTATAACTAAGGGCCCAATCCTGATAAGTACAGCATAGAACTGACATTTTTTCCACAAATAGTTTATTCACCAAAAAATACAGCTTTGGTCGACCCAAAAGTATTCATTAATTCATGTTTGCTGAATACTTTCAACTGAAATGAAAAACTGAAATGTTTCAGTAATGTCAAAATGGACTGTTTCTTTGGTTTACAGGTTTCATTGAATTATTGGGTAACCAACCAACAAACAAATGTCATTCTGCCCTGAACAGAAGGCCTTGTGTTTACCATCAATCAGGTCTTGGATTTCCTGATCGTTCTTGTCAAACCAGTCTTGGTGCTTCCTGATTGAGAACCCTTGTGTTACCTCACGTGTAGCATGGACAGCCGATTTGAGTGCTTTCCAGTGACCTTCAGGGGTCTCCATCTCGATTTTGATATTCATCAGTTTCTCAGTGAAGCACTGCTGGAAAAGGTCACATTTGGTTGGGTCCTTAAGGCTCTCAACATTGATCTTCCATCTGGCTGATTTCTTCCATATTTGTCATTTTGGTGCGAGTTTGATGGAAGTGATGGAGCAGTTAAGGAGATGGTCCATCCAACAATCATCTGAACCAATCATCACTTGGTGATGTAAATGTCTATACAATCACAAGCAGAAACAATGACAGTCAATCAAATACCAATGCTTAGATCATGGGTGTTCCCAGGAAGTCTTGTACTTATTCTTTTGTTCTTATTCATCAACCGTGAGGCTTTGCAGAGAAATACTCCTTAAAATTTGGATACCCACCAAAATTTGTTGCCCTCCTCTGATACCTCCCCAGCAACATATCTTTGATGGTAATCAGCAACGGATCTGAACCTGACCCCTTCCTAGTTAAGACAGGAGTTAAGCAAGGCTGTGTCATTGCTCCAACCCCTCCCCACCCATGTTCCTTGCTGTCATCCTCCTTCTCCTTGCTGACAAGCTCCCCTCTGGACTTGACATCCAATACAGAATAGACAGCAAGTTCTTCAGCCTCATTCACCTCTGATCCAAGACAAAGACTATCACTAAATCAGTCACTGAACTCCAATATGCAGATGACTGTGCCCTACCTGGGTCATGTACAGTAGACACCTCAAGGCTCTTGAATGATACCATAAACGGTGCTTCTGCAAGATCTTCTGAATCAAGTGGGACGACTGACACAACATCTGTGTTCTGTCCCAAGCCAAAACCTCCAGCATTGAAGCTATGCTCATGCACAACCAACTCCATTGGGCTGGTCACGTTCTTTGAATGCCAGAAAATTGACCCCCAAAGCAGATTATGTTGTCACAATTGAACTATGGCTAATGGATGAGGGGCAGGCAAAAAAGAGCTTCTACGACACCCTCAAAGCCAATATGAAGAAGTGCAATATTGATAAACTCATGGGAAACCCAAGCCCTCAACTAACCAAAATGGAAAAGGGCCTTGTGGCAAGGATGCCGGTATTTCAGGATCCAACAGAGACAACAAGAAATGGAGACATGGGAAAGGAGAAAAGAATGTGCTGCAGCCCGACTCAACAATCCAGATCTGCCCCTTCCATTGGGAAATATCTGCCCCAGTTGTGACAAGATCTGTGGATCCCGGATCAGTCTCATTAGCCACCTGTGAATCCACCAGAGATAATGGCAATCATCCTTGAATTCCAAGGCATCACCAATGGTTACCCAATAAATAAAAAGCTTATTTGAAGAATTACATTCTACTTTGCCTTCCAGGAAATATAAGGGTGGTGGGAGACTATTATCCTCTGACTGTAAAGGAATGTGAGCAAAGCATGTGAATTCTGTATGAGCTAAACTAGAATAACAAGAGCCAATGAGAGAACAATGGGGAGTGACACTACCTGTTCAGCGAGGCCTATGAACATAGAGGGGAATGAAACCATGAGACTAACTCCCTAAGATCTGCCCGAAAACATGTTGCACAGCCAGCTGAGCAGCTCTAATTAAACTACACGCAGCATTGTCTATATCAGACACAATGCACCTCTATTACATATACAAAAGAATTTATCCAGAGTTTAAGGATGTCAGGTACTTAACCCCCACCCCACCAATATAATCTTTTGGGGAATGGAAAATTCCATTCATTGCATGTGGTGACCCTAATGGTGAGAAAAGAGCTTTTGGAGTCTTCGGGAAGAAGTATCTGGTTGGCTGAAAATCAATTAGTGAATGTGGTACCAAATTTGTCAATAAATATGATAGAACTGGCCAGAGGACCACAATTCTGTTTCAGGAAGTGTTTTGAACTATCAAAAGTGGCCTTCATTTTGAATAGGGATGAAACCCAAAAATGTCAGAATTCACCATGATGGAAAATTCTGGAAAAAAAAAATTCATTTTGAATTCATGGAAATGTTTTGCTTTGCTTTTGATTTGTAAAATATTGTATTATATCGAATTGTATTGTATTAGAAAATAATTCTAAACAAAAAGTTATTCCAAAATGAAAAACTCGAAACTTAATTCTGAAAATATTGTCAGAACTTTTTTGTGGGGTAGGGGCGGGGGGAGGGAGAATCCTGAACAAAATGTCAGTGAAGTCAGCATGATTTTGATTTTGCTGGAAATGCATATTTTGATGAAAATTGGTTCTGTCAAAGTTTCTCACTAGCTGTAATGGTGACACTAGATCAGATTCTGCCCCCCATCAGCTGGTCCCCCTTCATGTGCAGTGACCAGGCTATGGCTGTCTAATTTGAGGAGGGGCAGAGGCAAATCAATAGAATAGAGATAACCTTACATTTTAAACTTTATAACGCAAAAACCAAGATATTTGGCAGGAACAGTAATATAATATAAATAACAGAATAATCATATAAAGTAACATCAAATATTTGCTTAGGAAAATAATAAACTGTAAATTCCCATCACAAGAAATTTTTCAAACACTCTGTATCACCCCAAGAGGGAATCATCTCCTCCTCTCCCTGTCTGCAAAGTCCAGCTTCTCCCCAGTTCTCCCACCTTCACCTCTCTCCAGATCACAATGCTCCTTTTCTTTCATACTGCGATAACCACACTGCTTTCCAACAGGCCCACCTGCAAACCAAAGCTCCTCACCCGGAAAGCCACAGCTGTTCCCCAGGCACCCAAGCAGTATTCCCTCTGTCAGTGTCCCATTGGTCAACTTCACTGGTCATACGCTCTGTGCCCCTCACGACCAGGCTCCTTGCACACTGACCTTCACGGTCCAGTTTCCTCTAACACAGCTTCCTCAGCACATTCCCTTTTCACCCCAGCACAGACTTTTTTTCACCTCCTTCTTCTCTAAATGCCTTCCCACTGCCCCCTTTGGGCAGATTCCAAGCCACCTCCCCAGTTCGAGCTGCCCTCTCATTGGCTGTCTCTCTCCCAGGACAGCAGGTGCTAGTGTCTGGGTTACTACACATGCTGCTCTGGTGGTATAAATACAACATCAAGGGTTTGGAATGGTCCCCATGGGAATTCCCCCAGCAGAGAGGCACTATAGGGCCAATGCAGGCAGCCCTCTGACACCCTCCTGTGCAGCCACCAGCATAGGTGCCTGCAGGGAGCAGGGCTGGTGCTAAGAGGGGGCAAGGTCGGGGGCAGGAAGTGCTCAGATAAGGTGACCATATTCTGATGATCAAAACTGGGATACCTAAACAAATTTTAAAGATCTGGGCCTCAATGCATGCTGGGATAGGATATTGTGAATTCGGTCAGTGCTGCATAGTCACTACCGCTGTGTGAATAACTGATTTTTCATTTCTCTTGCAGTACTGAAAAATTGGGATGGCACTTGTTTTGGGTCAACCTTAAATTAACATTTTTTGAATTTTTCAGAGAACAGAAAAGTCAGGAAAAAAATTGGATTGAACAAAACATTTCTTTTTGAGCTTTGTAAAATGTTTTAATTTTTTTAATATAAAACTGAAGTAAATATCGAAACAAAAAGTCATTCCAAGTAAAAAAAAATTGAAAGAGTTTGATTTTTTAAATTTGTTTTTAGGTTTTGGGGTTCTTTTTACTAACACAATTAGTCAAAATCAGCACAAATTCATTAAATGATTTGGTCAACCCGAATCCGTGCATTTTGGGGTGAAAAAAGGTGAGTCTAAGAATTATATCCAGCAATAGTAATTGTCACTCCTGAAATGCAGACATGATCAGTAAAGCTCATAATTACGTACTTCACTAATAAATCTCAGTTTTCTATGGAGTTCCCAGTAGCCTGAGGTACAACAATCCCCATGGCTTGGAATCTGATTTCCTTCATGACTATTATTTTGTATTACCTTTGATATACAGCTTGAGATGGTTTCTGATTTTGGCACTGTGCTAGTTCCGTATGGCTATTTTCCTTTAACTCAGCCCAAGACGTGTGGCTAGCAGCCCTCTTTTACAGACTAATGCTAGCAAAAGAGGGACAGAATGTGTGTGAACCAAAGCCAGCCAGGCAGAGTTGTAGGCATCTGTGATGTTAGAACTCTGTGCATCTTTGCTGCTCTTCCCACAGCCTTTGATCTGAGCTGCAGTGTAGCTATAGTACCTGAAACTCTCAGTGCTCAAGCCACCAGAGAGGGGAGTTGCATGTACTACTTCATCTGCACAGGAGTAAAGTTTGTAACGCTCACTAAATGGGAACTGAATGCTTGCTAAAGTGTTTGAGCTTGAAATATGTTTGCCGTCAGTTCTGAAATTTAAATGACAGTTCTACTTTCCACAGATCTTTCCTGCATCTTGCAATACTAGTGTGCTGGATGATGGGGAGTGGCATGCTAGGATACCTACCCATGGTGCACCACACTATGCATCGACACTAGCACTCCTGGTGAGTATGCACTGCGCCACTGCAAGAAACCAAGTATGCATGCACATGAGCAATGTACTAACTGTGGTGGCATTACGCCAGCGTAACTTGCATCCATACAAAGTTGGTGGTGTAGATACGGCCAAGCTTGCCTTTGAAGCACTCCAGATAGGTTTCAAGTAAGATGCTCCTTCGTGGCATAATGCAGGGTTGTAATATTCTGCTGCATCATTAGCAGGTTGCAAAGCAAAATGACAGTGAAATATGATACAAAACTTATGATATTGTAATGCAATTTTGCCCCATGGATAAATGAAGGTAAGCTGGTAACTCCTAGCCTAAGAAGAGACTAGGAAAGCTTATCTGTACAGTATGTTGGGGTATTATTAGGAAGTGAACTCAGATTTCTGCTGACCCCAGTAATTTCCTCTTTGCCTGCTTTCTAAATACTTCTACTTGAAACAAGAGTAACATTTTCAAAGTTTCATTAACCTGTGGCTTCTTTTTGTGTATGTGCAACTTTATGTAACAAATACTTGCATGCACAGTTCTTGAGGACTAGAAATTTTGTGAGCAGGTGGGAAAGCTTGCATCAGCAAGACTGTTGGATAAATGGGTTTTGCGGGGTATAAATTCTGTCACCAGCACATACCATGCTAGTGCTGTAGCTTGTGTGCGTAAATGTTTTTGTTCACAAAGACACATGATACAAACAGGAGTTTTATTTTGAAAATGTAGGGCCAGATGGTGAACCTCTCACTCACATTGGTGAAAAGGTCACACATAATTTCATTGCTTTAGACTTTTACAAGCTCTCCTTGAAATAAGACTCCTGTATTCTGACCGTGAACTCTACTGAAGTCTCTTACTGACCGGCTTCTTATAACACACATTCTTAACTAGGAATCTAATATCCATAGAGATGCATCATTTCTCACACCTTCTGCTTAAAACTCAGAAAGTCATAAAGGACTGTGAGGCCCTGCTTTCACAGTCTGTATTCATATTGAAAATCAAGATCAAATGAGCTTTTTGCCCTTCTGCTCCATCCAGCTTATATATGCAAACCCAACACGAGAATAAGGAGGAAGCATAATCAGTACATTAAAAAACATGATTGGGAGTCAGAAATTCTGCATTTTGTACCCAGCCCAGCCCCAGATTTATGGTCTGACCTTTGGCAAGTCATGTGAACTCCCTATGCCTTCATTTCACTATCTGTAAAATGGAAATGAGAATATTTATTTACCTAACAGTGTACTGTGAGGGTTAATATATTAATGTCCATAAAGTGTTGCATTATTAATTATTATTAATAATATTTATTATTAGTCTGAAATTTTTTTCTTCTGTGTTTGTACAATGCCTAGCATAGTGGGATCCCGGTCTATGACTGGATTTCCCAGGCAGTACTGAAATACTACTGCTAATCTTTAATTATTATTGTTTGCGCCCTACAGAGGAGGTCCCTTTCAATCCATTTGTGTATAGAAAGCAGAGTTTCCTCTTCTGGTTACACACACATGATTTAGGGAACAAACCTTTTTAACCTTTTTTTGATAGAAATACCCTTTACACTGCATGTATACTCAATAAGTTAATAATACCTCCTCTACTTCAAGAGCTCAATGCACTTCTTAGTAGGAAAAAAAAATGTATACTTGATCAAAAAGAAACAAGACTTCAGGTCTGTAAGAGATCTTCCCTTGGCATTTCCTTTTGCCCTGCCCCCCTAGTCAAGCCAGACTTTGGGGGCATTCCATCACTCTTGTGTGAGTAAATTTCATTTGAAGTAAATGTTACCACAAGTCACAGCTTCAGTAAAGAACAGTGTTGGTCGCTAACGTTTAAATGAGCAATCTTAATTGTGGAAAGGGCAATGGAGATCTGGGGAATGCTTTGTTTGACCTCTCTTGATATGGACTTTGGTGCTAAATGCACACAAACCGTGCTAAAAGAGAATCCAATTATAAAGTGATTAAGAATGTTCAGCTTGTCAGTTGCCTTGATTGGCTGAATATGTGTAACCTTTTCATATTAAACAGAGGGTGCCTCATGCAATGCGATAGGTGCTAGAAGAAGAGACTTTTCCACATTCAGGGCTCCCACAAGGGAAAAATAAGAGTTTAATGGTAGGAGCTGGGAACATTGTTGAGGGAATATATCATTTAAAGAAATACATTTTAGGGATTGTTTAAAAATGGCAGAAAATAATCTTGTCATATAATAATGTAACATATCTGTGGCCACATAGATGTGCATCAGGACCACGGGGCACTTCATGTCAACAGCAGATATAGCTCTCATAAACTCCATCTCCAGACACACAGGGGCTCCAACTATGTAATCTAAAGGAGAATATCTACCTGCTACTGGAAGTGCAAGGCCCATGACATACAGATGAGCAGTTTTGGTTCTATCCCACAGAGGGAAGTAGTAACATATACCCTAGCCAATTCATTATAATATTTATATGATTACTAGAGGTTGCTCGCATTCATATGAAAGTATTTCCCTTTGTCTCATGCAGTGTTTTTGTAGCTGTGTTGGTCCCAGGGTATTAGAGAGACAAGGTGGGTGAGGTAATATCTTTTATTGGACCAACTTCTGTTGGTGACAGAGACAAGCTTTCCAGCTTACACAGAGTTGCATGTGCATGTGCTTATGGAGCATGACCTATGAAAACATTCATCAGGAACACCCAAGGCCTGGGCAGCTGCCACCTACAGATCTTCTTCAAGAGAGACAAGAGAAATTTCTGCTGAGGAATCAATGGATAATAAAAAGACCTTCAGACCTATTCTTGTCCCTCTCTCTACACCACAGTCAGTGGGGAAAAGAACCTCATAGTAAGCAGTTGCCCTCAGCAAGAAAAATTGTCTTATGTGGACAAAAATCCCATGTTTTGTTAGCTAGGACCCCCCAAAATCCCATAAGCTGATAAAGAAGACCTCCACAATTCTATGTGTCAATGGGAATAGGGACTCCCATCTCATGCATCCGGGGTCAAGGACTCCAAAATCCCATGTGTGATAACTTTGACAGGGTTTTTGGAGTTGGAAAGGGGATTGGGTGAGAGAAGAATTGCAACTGGTCCCATGTTTTGGTGGCAACTGCGGGGTAGGTAGGCTGTGAGAGAGGCTCAGAGAGCTATGTAAATAGAACAGAATTAAGCCAGAGGAAACACAATCATTAGAAAGCTAAATTATCAGTGATATAATCAACATAAGAACGGCCACACTGGGTCAGACCAATGTTCATCTAGCCCAGTATCCTCTCATCTGACAGTGGATAGTGCCAGAGACTTCAGAGGGAGTGAATAGAACAGGGCAATTATTGAGTGATCCATCCCCTGTCAGCCAGTCTCAGCTTCTGGCAGTCACTGTTTTAGGGACACTCAGAGCATGGGGTTGTGTGCCAGACCATCTTGGCCAATAGCCATTGACAGACCTATCCTCCATGAACTTATCTAATTCTTTTTTGAACCCAGTTATACCTTTGGCCTTCACAACATCTCCTGCAATGAGTTCAACAGGTTGACCGTGCATTGTGTGAAGAAGTACTTCCTTTTGTTTGTTTAAACTTACTGCCCATTAATTGCATTAGGTAACCCCTAGTTCTTGTGTTATGTGAAGGAGCAAATCACATTTTCTTATTTGCTTTTCTCCACACCATTCATGCTTTATAGACCTCTATCATATCCCCTCTTAGACATCTCTTTTCTAAACTGAACAGTCCCAGCCTTTTTAATCTCTCCTTATATGGAAGCTGTTCCACACCCCTAATAATTTCCATAGCCCTTCTCTGTACTTTTTCAAATTCTAATATATCTTTTTTGAGATGGGACAACCAGAACTGCATGCAGTATTCAAGGTGTGGGCATTCCATGTATTTATATAGTGACACCATAATATTATCTTATTATTTATCCCGTTCCTAATGGTTCCTAATATTCTGTTAGCTTTTTTGACTGCTGCTGTACATTAAGGAGATGGTTTCAGATAACTAACCATGATAACTCCAAGATCTCAGTGTGATGGGGTGGAGTAGGCCCAGAGGCCCCTTGCTGGAGGCCTCAGGGTCCTACCACACCCATCCCAGGAAAGGAGCAGGGAGCTAAGTCCTACAAATGGCCTAGAGAGATTGTGCAGGAAGCAGCCCATCAGGGGGAGGCTGCAAGGAGCTAGCCAATCAGAGGGTTGCAGGCTAATCAGGGCCGGCTCTGGCTTTTTTGCCGCCCCAAGCAAAAAAGCCAGACGCCGCCCCTCCCCCCCCCCCCCCCGCCCCCCGGGGGGGGAGCGGCGCGCCCAGTCGCGGCCCCACTCTCGGCCGGAGCGCCATGCCGCCCCCTCCAGGTGCCGCCCCAAGCACATGCTTGGTGGGCTGGTGCCTGGAGCCGGCCCTGGGGCTAATATAAAAGGAGCTGCAGCCCAGATCACTGTTCAGTTCTTTGCAAGAGTTGAAGGGGTATAGACAGTGCTCCTGGCTGGCTAATGGGACTGCAGCACCATAGACAGCTCAGTGCTGGCAGAGCCTGGGGGAGTAGAACCCTGCAAATCTGCAGATATCCACTTTATATCTGCAGATGGGGATATCCGCAGACCATGTTTGTGGATCACGGATTGGGTGTGGATACAAATGTTTTATCCACACAGGGCTATATGGGAGAATGAGAGAGAGAGACAGCTCCTAGCTGGCTGCTGGGACTGAACACAGAAAAGTCCTGAGCTAAGGGTAAAGCATTTGTGAAGGTGGGCTGTGGGGAAGTGGCCCAGGGAACTGAAAGCAGTTTTGTTAAAGGGAAATGGTGGTGTGTGGCTGCTATTCTTAGGGTCTCTGGGCTGGGACCCAGAGTAGTGGGTGGGCCTGGGTCTCCCTCCCCGCTCCCCGCCATAGGCCCCTGGGGAAATGGCCTACAGTTGGACAATGATTAAACCCCCAGAAGAGGATCTGGAGAGCTGGGCACAGAGATGGTGAAACCATTGCCTCCAGCGAGTAAGCCCTGGAGGTATGGCCTGACACCAGGGCCAAGGCTGTTTAAAGACTGCAGACACACCTGACCAGAGGTGGGTGCTCACAAGAGGTGGGTGCTAAGCCATTACACTCTTTCTTGAGTGGTAATAGCTAATGTAGTAGACCCCATCATTTTGAATGTATAGGTGGGATTGTGTTTTCCAATGTGCATTACTTTACATATATCAACATTGAATTTCATCTGCCATTTTGTCGCCCCGTCAAATAGTCACTGCATTGGTGTTCCCTTGTCCAACACACAAACTGGAGCTGTTGCTCTGCTCACCCAGTCTCCCTACAGAACGAAGGAGAGAGACTCCACATAACTTCTGAGGCAGGTGAAATAATATCATCATACTGGGGCATGAGTGCAGCAGGTAGCTGGAAGTGTCAGCAAACTCTCCTAATGTGCACAGGGATTAACCTACGAAAACAAACTGTAAAGGTTAGACCTCATTTGGAAACCAATTTCACTCTGTGGTTTCTAAGGTGTTATTACTATTGTAACTAAGGGAAAAAGTATTTTAATTTGCTAGTGCTCCTTTAATCCAATAACTGCTCATGAGACACCTTCTAATGTAGACAGAGGTAACTGCCAAGCACTGTATAAAATAAATTACACAATAATAATGCCTGGTTCCTATACTGAGCTTTTCATCGGTAGATCTCAAAGCACTTTACATTGTACAGAAGGAGAAATTGAAGCATAGAGGAGGGAAGGGACTTGCCAAGGTCACCTAGCAGGTGAGAAATACTGTATTTGATGTTGCACTTAATTTGTATATGTATTATTTGCATGTTGGAAGTAGATCACTCATTCTTACCAATTAAAATTTAGAAATGGGAAAATCTAGAACTCCAATTTTAGAACACACCCTGAACGATAAACCTTCTAGAATATCAAATTTGTACTGAACTAAAAAATATACATGAGATTTGAATAGGAACTTATTTTTTTCTCTTTATTTCCATTATACCATAAAGTTTGTCCTTCTGGACAAGGAGAAATAGATGCCTTAACTGCAGAATCCACTGAAGTTCAGTAAAAAGGCTGTATTATTTAATGATTAATACAAGGGTCAAGGAGTCAAGACACCTTAGGCCAGATCAATGGGGCTATACCAATTTACCCCAGTGGCGGATATGTCTCTTGGACTCTATCTCAGACTGTCACTCACTCTGTGTGCGACCTTGGGTGGGTCAGTTCACCCCATTGTGCCTTAGATTCTTATTAGTAAAATGGACCTAATAACACCAAAATTCTCAGATTATTATTACTAGGACTTAGAGGAATCACCCTCATTGTGCAACACAAGCACATAACAAAAACCAGGCTAGTGCTCTGTGTAAGGGCTTGTTCGAACAAGCAGACCACAGCAAGCTGGATTATGAGTCTACCCTGCACTAGTCTTCCATGTTGTAACTGTCCAGGAACACACTGTTGACACACCTTAACAGTCCATTAGAGTGCTTTGATCTAGTCCTCTTTGAAAGGGGACTAGCTCAAAGTGCTCTAATGAACTGTTAACACATCAGTCAGCAGGGTGCACGGTATAGTTAGACACACAGCAGCCTAGGGCAGGGTAGTTGTTCATGTAGAGAAGCCATAGGTGCAAAGTGTTATCACCATTTGACAATATACCTGTAGTACTGTATGTGCACAAACACAGAAACAACAGATTCTGAGATACAAATTCCTTGGCTTTCAAATAACTGCCTCACAAAGAATATCCATTACAATCTACATATCACACAGACTATGCTGAGAGACTGTGTCACACACTCTCAAAGAAACTGTGAAACCACCTGATCAGCATCCTATACAGCAAACAGGGAAAGATTAAGAATGAGCTCTCAAAACTGGATAGTCTCATAAAAAACCAACCTTCCACACAAACTTCCTCATGGATAGACTTTACAAAAACTAGACAAGCCATTTACAACACAAACTTTGCCTCTCTACAAAAGAAAAAGGACACTAAACTATCTAAATTGCTACATGTCACAAGGAGCCACAATAGTAGTTCCCTTAACCCACCCAACAATATTGTTAATCTTTCCAGCTATACTCTTAGCCCAGCAGAAGAGTCTGTCCTATCTCGGGGCCTCTCCTTTTGTCCCTCCAGACCCACGAACATGATACTGTTCTGCGTGACCTAGAATCCTACTTTCGACGTCTCCGACTCAAAGAATATTTCCAACATACCTCTGAACAGCATACTAACCCACAGAATCCCCCCTACCAGCACTACCAAAAAAAGGATTCTGCGTGGACTCCTCCGGATGGTCGAAACAACAGACTGGACTTCTACATAGATTGCTTCCGTCAACGTGCAAAGGCTGAAATTGTGGAAAAGCAACATCACTTGCCCCATAACCTCAGCCATGCTGAACACAACGCCATCTACAGCCTCAGAAACAACTCTGATATCATAATCAAAAAGGCTGACAAAGGAGGTGCTGTCGTCATCATGAATAAATTGGAATATGACCAAGAGGCTGCTAGACAGCTCTCCAACACCACATTCTACAGGCCATTAACCTCTGATCCCACTGAGGGTTACCTAAAGAAACTAAACCATCTGCTAAAAAAACTCCCTGACAAAGCACAGGAACAAATCTGTACAGACACATGCCTAGAACCCCGACCAGGGGTATTCTATTTGCTACCCAAGATCCATAAACCTGGAAATCCTGGACGCCCCATCATCTCAGGCATTGGCACCCTAACATCAGGCTTGTCTGGTTATGTGGACTCTCTTCTCAGGCCCTTCGCTACCAGCACTCCCAGCTATTTTCGAGATACCACTGACTTCCTGAGGAAACTACAATCCATCGGTGATCTTCCAGAAAACACCATCCTGGCCACTATGGACGTAGAAGCCCTCTACACCAATATTCCACACAAAGATGGACTACAAGCCATCAGGAACAGTATCCCCGATAATGTCACAGCTAACCTGGTGGCTGAACTTTGTGACTTTGTCCTCACCCACAACTATTTCACATTTGGGGACAATATATACCTCCAAGTCAGCGGCACTGCTATGGGTACCCGCATGGCCCCACAGTATGCCAACATTTTTATGGCTGACTTAGAACAACGCTTCCTTAGCTCTCGTCCTCTAACGCCCCTACTCTACTTGCGCTACATTGATGACATCTTCATCATCTGGACCCATGGAAAAGAAGCCCTTGAGGAATTCCACCATGATTTCAATAATTTCCATCCCACCATCAGCCTCAGCCTAGATCAATCCACACAAGCAGTCCATTTCCTGGACACTACTGTGCTAATAAGCGATGGTCACATAAATACCACCCTATACCGGAAACCGACTGACCGCTATACTTACCTACATGTCTCCAGCTTCCATCCAGGACACACCACACGATCCATTGTCTACAGCCAAGCTCTAAGATATAACCGCATTTGCTCCAATCCCTCAGACAGAGACAAGCACCTACAAGATCTCTATCATTCTTAAAACTACAATACCCACCTGCTGAAGTGAAAAAACAGATTGACAGAGCCAGACGAGTACCCAGAAGTCACCTCCTACAAGACAGGCCCAACAAAGAAAATAACAGAACACCACTAGCTGTCACCTTCAGCCCCCAACTAAAACCTCTCCAGCGCATCATCAAAGATCTACAACCTATCCTGAAAGATGATCTCTCACTCTCACAGATCTTGGGAGACAGACCTGTCCTCGCTTACAGACAACCCCCCAACCTAAAGCAAATACTCACCAGCAACCACACATCACTGAACAAAAACACTGACCCAGGAAGCTATCCTTGTAACAAAACCCGATGCCAACTCTGTCCACATATCTATTCAAGTGACATCATCATAGGACCTAATCACATCAGCCATACCATCAGGGGCTCATTCACCTGCACATCTACCAATGTGATATATGCCATCATATGCCAGCAATGCCCCTCTGCCATGTAAATTGGCCAAACTGGACAGTCTCTACGCAAAAGAATTAATGGACACAAATCTGACATCAGGAATCATAATACTCAAAAACCAGTGGGAGAACACTTTAACCTGTCTGGCCATTCAATGACAGACCTGCGGGTGGCTATCTTACAACAGAAAAACTTCAAAAACAGACTCCAACGAGAGACTGCTGAGCTGGAATTGATATGCAAACTAGATACAATCAATTTAGGATTAAATAAGGACTGGGAATGGCTGAGCCATTACAAACATTGAATCTATCTCCCCCTTGTAAGTATTCTCACACTTCTTATCAAACTGTCTGTACTGGGCTAGCTTGATTATCACTTCAAAAGTTTTTTTTCCCTTACTTAATTGGCCTCTCAGAGTTGGTAAGACAACTTCCACCTGTTCATGCTCTCTGTATGTGTATATATATATCTCCTCAATATATGTTCCATTCTATACCCTTCCAAATGTCAAATGCCCCTATACTTAAACCTCTGAAAACTAGGAAATACATATATAATGTGCACACTGGCCTTATTCTGCAACCCTAGCTCTCCCACCCTTGGAGCTCACAATAGCCACTAGGAATAAACTAAGTATGGATCATCTAGAGCTAGGGTGACCAGAGAGCAAGTGTGCAGCCTTCAACTACCTGAAGGGGGGTTCCAAAGAGGATGGAGCTTGGCTGTTCTCAGTGGTGGCAGATGACCGAACAAGGAGCAATGGTCTCAAGTTGCAGTGTGGGAGGTCCAGGTTGGATATCAGGAAAAACTATTTCACTAGGAGGGTGGTGAAACACTGGAATGTGTTACCTAGGGAAGTGGTGGAGTCTCCTTCCTTGGAGGTTTTTAAGGCCCGGCTTGACAAAGCCCTGGCTGGGATGATTTAGCTGGGAATTGGTCCTGCTTTGAGCAGGGGGTTGGACTAGATGACCTCTTGAGGTCCCTTCCAACTCTGATATTCTATGATTCTATGCATCCGAAGAAGTGGGCTGTAGCCCACGAAAGCTTATGCTCTAATAAATTTGTTAGTCTCTAAAGTGCCACAAGAACTCCTGTTCTTTTTAAAGAATATCTGATATTTCCTGGAAGGAGATAAGCTGTTTTCTGTTTGCACTTATAGATATTTAGCTACACAAAGGCATCATATTTGCTTTATCTGAGAACCAGTACTTCCCTTTGACATTTTTTTAAAATGTAAATGTGGGAACAAAGAAATCCCTACTTGTACTTTTTTTTTTTTTTTGTAAACTGTAGGTAAAAGCATATTGCAGGGTGGTCCCATAAGTAATCATGGCCTCATCCACTGTTACACTAAGACGCCTTTCCAAACACATCACTTATGATGTCATGCTCTTTCTCTAGTCCCCAAGGTTAATTCGTTAAAAGACAGAAATTTCCTTTCATAATTCATGTTTTTATTAAATCATTTTGTAAAGGAAGATTTAATTTCCTCATCTTTCTAACACTGTAACTTTCAACCTTCTGATTATAGCTGGTGTGCCTTATGTTATCTCAAAACCTATTCTCTCCCAGACATTTGGTTGGCTTTCCTCAGTCACTTTTTTATGTATCACTTGTAGGAGTAGGGCAAAATGGCAGATGGTGATGCAACAGGCATCTGGGGAAAACATTCTAGAACAGTAGGTAGAACATCTCAAAACAGTAGGTTATTTAGTTAGTGATGTCACTGAGACCTGAGTAGAAGATTCTAGAAGAGTATGTTTTCAATTATTTCACTGAAAGGAAACCTGGGGGAAAGGTTCTAAGACAGCGACAGTAAGAGGCAGTCAGAGAGAGGCAGAGTGGTAGTCACTTGAGCAGTGAGAAACTTTTCAGTCTCTTAGAGTATGTCTACACTACATGGCACAGCTTTGGCACTGCAGTTGTTGCGCTGCAGTGTAGATACTTCCTATATTGACAGAAGGGGATTTTTCCATTGATGTAGTTAATCCATGTATCTGAGAGGAAGTAGCTAGGTTTACAGAAGAATTGTTCTATTAACTTAATTGTGTCTATGTGAAGGGGGAAGATGGTTAGGTTGTCCTAGCTACATTGCATGGGGCGCAACGTTTTTTGCCGCCCTAAGTGATGTAGCTATGTCAACCTAAGCTTAGGTTTAGACCAGACCTTAATGGTGGTCAGACAAGGCTATGCAAGGGAAAGATGCTGCTTCTCTGATTGTTAAAGAAAAGTGGGTTTGCGATACTTTCCATTCCTGCTTCTGCCTCTGACCAAGAATGCTCCATAAGGTCCTATTGGTTTTGTGGCCCAGACAGCCAGGTACGAACCTATTGCTATTCCCTCTAAAACCACAGTGCCTTAGGCTTGGTCTACACTACCCGCCCCAATTCGAACTAAGGCCAGGTCTACACTACACCCCTAATTCGAACTAAGGTACGCAACTTCAGCTACGTGAATAACGTAGCTGAAGTTCGAAGTACCTTAGTTCGAATTAGTTCGAACTTACCTTGGTCCACACGCGGCAGGCAGGCTCCCCCGTCGACTCCGCGGTACTCCTCTCGGCGAGCTGGAGTACCGCAGTCGACGGCGAGCACTTC